>NC_053023.1:288594556-288755409 GCF_003073215.2 Triticum urartu | reverse complement strand
TCTTCCTGTCTATGTGATCTGAAGACTTATTACACTTGAGGACTGTGAATCCTCCAGCCGGTTAGGCGTCGCGTTCTGAGCATCCAAGAGTCATTGTGGATCGCCGGTGAACGAAGTCTGTGAAGGTTTGGAAGTCTACCTTGAAGACTTACCAGAGTGATTGGGCGAGGACTCGGTGTCCTTATCTCAAGGGGAATAAGGTGAAGACGAGGTCTTCTGAGTTGAATCTCAGCCTCCCTAACCAGACGTACAGTTGTCACAGCAACTGGAACTGGTCCAACAAATCATTGTCTTCAACGGGTCACTGGTTTCATCCTTCCCTTCCCTTTACTTACTGTTGGTCCTTGTGAAGTCATTATATGATTGCATTATCTTCTGTCTTCACTGAGTGACTGCTTGTTCTGTTTGGCTTCACAATATCTTCCTACCTGATCCTTACTGCCTAGCTGCTATTAGTCATTGCGCTTACACTTCATTGAATACTTGACTATGGTTTGTCTAGTGTAGTCTACCTTCCGCTGCATGGTAATAGGTTTATTTCTATCATGTGTCTTCGAAACTTCCATGTTTTGAAGACTTTCATAAAAATTGCCTATTCACCCCCCTCTAGTCGATCACTAGCACTTTCACTGATCATGCTCAAAAGAGGCATGGATCACTCTGTAGCAACAAGAATACATGGCATAAAAATATTAACAGGGCAAAGACTTAGAAGATTTCTAAGTCCCTGAAATCAGCAACATCACGAGAGCTATTTTGCATGCTTGTGCTAGTCACCACAAAGATCACAAAAATACATGGCATACACCCATGTAAAGACAGCATGGCATACTTCAAAACTCATGTAGGGCTCAAGTTCATAGGAGGCACACATCAATCATGGCAAAAATGACAAATGTCCAATTACTGATACGAAACTGAAACTAACAGAAACTAGCACTCTTCCAATAGCATTTAGGGCATCAAGATGAGCTCAAATGAACATGATGCAATGAGATGAAATGAAGTATTCGTCGAGACGAACATTTCGGTATGCCACACGCACAAATCGGAGCCACGGATGCAGAGTTATGCCATGACGAAGAATGCTAAAAATATCTGGGAGAGGGGGAAAAAGTCAACCGGTTAGGGTTTCCAGAACCAGATCAGATCGGGCATGGAAGTCGATGTCGCCGGAACACTGTTCACCGGAGATGGGTTGCCGGCCGGAGACGAGGAAGAGGCAGGGAGGCGAGGTGGTGGTGCGGCCATGCGGCGGAGGAGGTCGGCGAGGACGGGGCGACGGCGAGCTCCGGAGCTTGGCACGGCTTCCGGCGATGGCGTGCGGCGGCGCCGGCCGGCTGTTGCGGCGAAGGGCGGCGCGGCGGAGGAGAAGGCGGCGCGAGGCGGCGGACGGGGCGAGGCGACCGGGCGAAGGCGAGGCGGCGGGCTCCCTCCGCGGGATCTGGCGGCGGCGGGGATGGGCCCTACGGGCTCGCCCCGGGACTGGGCGGGCCGCGCGGCTGGGAGGCGCGGGGAGGCCAGGTGGCGAGCGGGGAGTGGGCGAGGGAGTCTGCTGCGTGATGTGGAGCATCCCAAGATCATCCCCATGGACGCACCCACACCTCCAACGGCACCACTTGGACCAATGACACGAGCCCGAGCCAAAGCTATAGAAGATAAGGTGAACTCACTCCTCTCCGAACTTCCACTTTCTATGCATGAGACATGCCTACTACCTAAGTCCGAGATGTTGTGCATGATTAGGTACCAAGAGGGTCCTCCCGAAGATGCGCATGAAGACGAACAAGTCCACAAGTCCACGGATGAAGAGAACCATCGGATGGAGCCAAGAGCATCTCCCAGGCCCCGGACATCCGGCCCCTGGAGCGCCTTCCTCTACAGCTGCTCAACCACCAAGTGCCTACAGGCCCCGGACATCCGGCCCCGCAAGACCGAACATCCGGCACTTCCCAAGGTCTCGGACATCCGGCCCCCTGCCCGGAAATCCGGACCCCCCGAACCCAAGAGCAACATGGCCAGCTTCACCAGCCCGGACATCCGGCCCTCTGCGAACGCCCGGACATCCGGCCTGATGCCCGGACTCCGGCCTCCCTGTCTGCGCATAGTAAAGGGCCGAGGCCCGTGTACCCCTTCTACCCCCTAGACTATACATATACTCCATCTCGTACAACTTTCTAGGGTTAGCAAATGTTTAGCTCATATTTGTGAGAGAGCTTTGCTCATCCACTTGGTTACCTTCTCCTCGGAGATTCGAGCCTCCACCGAAGAAGATCCCCCAAGCGGATTCAAGACCCCTCTTTAGGGAAGAACATCAAGACCTCCTCACGGAGAAGAACCGGTTACCCTTTTGTATCATCCCTAGTTGTCCGTGGACTGTGTATCGTTCTATGTATCCGAGGATCTAGCACATGTGTGACTTGTTCTTGTTAGTTTGAGTGTTCCTCTTGTGTTTCCCCTTGTGATTTCCCCTATTTCCCTCTTTGTGTTCCTCGTGTTCTTCGCGGGATCCGCTCCTTTCGTGAAAGATCAGGCGATTACGGTTCTACCCTACATCATCTTGGTATCTAGAGCCAGGTTGATCACGATTTCGGAGCCTCCCCGTTGTGTTTATAGCCTTGTTTTGTTATTTTTCGTCCTAATTCGAAAATTCCCCACCAAAAATAGCCCCATTTTTTTGTGATTTGTTGGTGTGTTGAGATTTTGTTGGTATGGATCCGTGGATTTTCTTTGTTTTGAGTGGATCTAGCTTCCCATCCTTTTCCCCCCATTTTCCATCCACAAATTCCTCTGAATTTCGCCCGGATTTAACCTCCCCACGTGGTGTTCATCCCGTTCATCCCCGGATCTAGAGCCCGGACATCCGGCCCGTAGAGCCCGGACATCCGGCCCCACCCGGACATCCGGGCTTCCACCCGGACATCCGGCCCCTGGCAGCAACATATCCATCCACCGCCCCAATTTCCACCAAATTTTGTTCCAGTGTCCACCATATACCATATACACTTCCGCATACCTCCAACACTTCCGCATAGCCCAACCATTTTTCGAATGTTTCACTCTCCGACACAATTGCTACTTTGAGGTTTGAGAATTTGAGTTGCGGTACCGTATCCTTTTGTGTTTCGGCTATTTAGGTACGGTTCGACATCGACGTCACCGCCGCTCATCTTCGCCACGAACGCATCATGAACAACGACCACCTCGACTACGACTTGGTATTCATGCCACCATTTTGACACCATACCGGAAGCAAGACCGGTAACCTCATCTTGGTATTGGACATATCATTCTTGCCATTACATTGATAGCCATCATAGCCTTACTCCTTTGCCTTGCTTACCCATCGAGACTAGCCATTGAGTATTGCCGGCAACGAGACTTGGGCACATTAGCAATCATACTTCCCATAGCATACATACATCATTGTTGCATATCTTGGTATCATCTCTTGTGTCACAAAGTTGTCATCGCATACTCATTTGCTATCTTGGTTCGTCAAGCATTGCATGAGAAAAGAGCTCAAACATCAAAGAGCCAAACAAGCTTTTAAGCAAAGAGAAAAGATAAGCAAAGAGCTTTTAAGCAAGAACCATAGCATCTTACAACATTAAGATTGTCATACTCGATCATCTTGGATCATATCATAGCAACACCTTGCATAGAACATATTTGGGATAGAAGTTGTTGCATTTTTGCTAAGTAGGTTGTGCACAAGTTCTTGTATCCGCCTATTGTGCAATCGTGCTAGCGTCTCTCTAGTGTTGTGCAACAAGAGCATTTTTGTGGATTCCACATTTTGGCTCACCCTTGGTTGCACAACCCCACTTATCCTTTTTGTGCGTGTGTTTCCGTGTACCTTATATGCTTGGTCTACTTGTTACATTGCATCTTGCGAATCTTTTCCAACATTATTGAAGCTCACTTACAATTGCATCAAATTTAGTGCCACCATCCTAACCAAGCTCCACCAAAAGCTTTTACTTGTGTAGGTGTGAGAAACCAAGAAGAACTCGTACCAGTTGTGCTATTTCCTTCTCCTACATTGGAGTGATCCTCGATCCACTTTCAACTTTGGTCAAGGTACATTTGGTACTCGTTCTTCTCTTTCTACCACTCACATTTGTCTTGGAATGATGGATAGGCCAAGTACTTCTACCAACCCACTCTTCATGGAGCAAGACGACGACATGAACTCCTTCGTCACCAAGAGTCACCTCTTTGGTGCACAACGTGCTTTGCATCAAGAGCAACAAGCTATGAGTGAACGCATCGACAACCTTGCCGCCGACTTGCGACTTTCCGAGCAATGTACAAGGGACTACTTCGACCACAAGATCGACGATCACAAGCAAGATAATGACGCAAGGATGGACGAAATTCGTGCTTTGTTGCTCAACCGCTCGTCTTCCACTTCAAGAAGGAGCTGTTCAAACCGCCACTCCGACTTCACCCTCTCCGGCTCAAGTACACCGACATCGAACACTCTTCGTCGAGCCGCACACACCGACCGTCAAGAAAGCCTCAATCCCCTACGAGACACCGACTCTCAAGAGCGCCGACAATGTCAAACTCAAGAGGCCTTTGCGCTAGCACGAGAACGGCAACGACAACACCAACATGAAGAGGAAGAGCGAGCGCGTCTACACCAAAATGCTCAAGATGCCGAGGCACAATGTCAAGAACAACAACTCCGTGATGCTCAAGCACTTGCGGCGCAACAAGCTCTACGCGATTCGATTCGAGCCGTTGCCAACCGAAGCCAACAAGCCCGTGAACAAGAGGAAGCACTTCGTGAAGAAATTCAAGAACGAAGATCAAGCTCGCGTGCATCGTCAAGTTCCTCCTCGAGGTCGACAAGTTCCTCCACGAGCTCGCCAAGAACAACCAGTCAATCAAGAGCATGAATACAATGGAGATCCTCCATGACAAGAGCAACATGACGATAACAATCCTCCGCGCCAAGAGCACCACGAGTTGTACAATCATCAACAACATGGGCGTCATCATCCCCGACCCCAACACAATGAAGAACAACGTTATGGCAAACTCAAGTTCACCATGCCCAAGTTCAACGGTAGCAACGACCCCGAAGAGTACCTTTCATGGGCATTGAAGGTTGACAAGATCTTCCGTTTGCACAATTTTTAAGAAGAGAATAAGATCGCGATGGCATCCCTTGAGTTCCAAGACTATGTGCTCATTTGGTGGGAACAAATCATAGAGCGCCGAGAGGCAAGAGGTGAACCACCCATCACTACTTGGGCGCAAATGAAAGATGTCATGAGAGCACGCTTCGTACCTACCTACTACAACCGCGACCTCTTCAAGAAACTCCAACAACTCAAGCAAGGAACAAAGAGCGTTGAAGAATACTACAAGGAGATGGAGATTGCAATGATAAGAGCCAATGTCACGGAAGATGATGAGCAAACAATGGCATGTTTCTTGAACAGACTCAATCACCCTATCAAGAAGATCACTGACTTCCAACCATACTCAAATCTCATCGAGCTAGTGCACCAAGCTACCAAAGCGGAACGCCAAGTGCAAGATGCTTTCAAGTATGCCAAGTTATCATCCAAGTCCTACGGCTTCTCCAACAACCAAGCTTCAACGACTCCAACACCGACTACAAGACCTTCTACTTCCAACATCGACAAGTCGACTTCCAAGAAAGCTTCGTCACCTACAAGCCATCCTCCTACGAGCAACTTCAAGCCAAGAGCTTCATCATCATCAACTTCAACTGACGAGACCGTCAAGACGAGTTCCTTCAAGTGTTTCACTTGTGGAGGCCGAGGCCACAAGTCCTACAAGTGCACCAACAAGAGAACCGTTGTCTTCAACGATGATGGCACTTATGACTCCATGAGCGAAGGGGAAATGGAAGCCCTCGAGCAAGTCGCCATGCACCGCCAAGTGAACAATGAAGAAGAACAAGTATTTTGTGATGAAGACTCAAGGCCCACACTTGTTGTCTCCAAAGTCTTGACTCTCCAACATCACCAAGAAGAAGACCAACGATGCCACATATTCCACACTAAGGCCGACGTCAATGGACGATCCGTCAAGGTCATAATCGATGGAGGGAGTTGTCATAATCTCGCAAGTGAAGAACTTTGCTCCAAGTTCCAGTTGCCCAAGACGAAGCATCCACATCCATACAAAGTGCAATGGCTTAGTGACTCCGGCACTATCCAAGTCGAGCACCGGGTACAAGTCTCCTTCAAGATTGGCGCCTATGAAGACACCTTGGAGTGCGACATCGTTCCAATGACCGTTTGTCATCTTCTCCTTGCACGGCTATGGAAACTCGATAGAGGAGTCGTACACAACGGCCGAACGAACCACTACATCTTCAAGATGAAGGGCAAGGAGTACGTCCTCCGTCCAATGTCGCCTAGTCAAGTGATCGCCGACAAGCAAGCCACCCATCGTGGAGATCATAGTGAGAGAGCGAGCCACCAAAAAGAGAGTGAGCGCCACAAGCCAAAATTGAGTGCCTCCACGATGAGCGAAAACAAAAATCTAGTTCTATTTTCCACCAAACGTGAGATGAGAGAAGTGTGTGAGCACCCATCTAGTGTCCTACACTATGTCCTCGTGTGCAAGGACAATGCACCACAAACTAACACTTCTCACACTCTTCCTCTAGTGTTGTCTTCTCTTTTGCAAGAATTTCAAGATGTTTTTCCCGATGAGCTACCTCTGGGTCTACCTCCTCTATGAGGCATTGAGCACCGAATCGACCTCATCCCTGGAGCACCTCTTCCGAACAAAGCTCCATACCGTGTCAACCCCGACGAAACAAAAGAAATACAAAGGCAAGTAAAGCATCTCATAGACCATGGACATGTGCGTGAAAGTTTGAGCCCTTGTGCCGTTCTGGTCATTCTTGTGCCAAAACATGATGGTAGTTTTCGCATGTGCTCCGATTGTAGACCTGTCAATGCTATCACCGTTCGTTATAGGTATCCCATTCCACGCCTAGATGATATGCTTGATGAGCTTAGCGGTGCCACTATATTTTCCAAAATTGATCTTAAGAGTGGTTACTACCAAATCCGCATACAAGAAGGTGATGAATGGAAAACCGCATTCAAAAAAAAAGTTTGGTTTATATGAGTGGTTAGTCATGCCTATGGGTCTTTCGGAAGTACCAAGCACTTTTATGCGCCTCATGAATCATGTCTTTCGCCCTTACATTGGTATATTTGTTGTGGTCTACTTTGATGACATTCTTGTGTTCAGCAAATCTATCAAAGAGCATGTCACCCATGTCCGCACCGTTTTGCAAACTCTTAGAGAAGAGCGCCTCTATGCTAATATGGAGAAATGCCTTTTTGGTGTTGATAAGCTCGTTTTCTTGGGTTTTGTTGTTTCTTCTAAGGGTGTTCATGTTGATGAGTCCAAGATTAATGCTATTAAGACTTGGCCGCAACCAACCAACTTGCATCAGGTGCGTAGTTTTCTTGGCCTTGCGGGTTTCTATCGTCGCTTTGTGAAGGATTTTAGCACCATTGCTTCGCCTTTGCATGCTTTGAGCAAGAAGAATGCGCCTTTTGTTTGGGGACCATCCCAAGATACCGCATTCAATGAGCTTAAGAATTTGCTTACTCATGCTCCCGTGCTTGCGTTACCCAACTTCGACAAGCCTTTTGAAATTCATTGTGATGCTAGTGGTAATGGCATAGGAGGTGTGTTAACGCAAGAGAAGCACCCCATAGCTTACTTTAGTGAGAAACTTTCCGGAGTGCAACTCAATTACCCCATCTATGACGAAGAGCTATATGCTTTAGTCCGCGTTTTGCATGAATGGGAACATTACCTTCGTCCCCATGAGTTTATCATTCATACCGATCATGAGACTCTCAAGTATCTTAAGGGGAAACAAAGTTGAACAAGCGTCATGCTAAATGGAGTGAATTTATTGAGTCTTTTCCCTATGTCATCAAGTACATCAAGGGTAAATAAAACATCGTAGCGGATGCTCTTTCCCGCATATGCATGCTTGTCACGCAACTTGAGTTAGATGTCATTGGCTTCGAGCATATCAAAGACTTGTATGAGCATGATGCAATTTTTGCTACTCCTTATGCCAAGTGTTTGTCGAATACATCTTGGGAACGCTATTACATCAAAGACGGCTATATTATGAGAGCTAACAAACTTTGCATCCCCGAGTCGTCTCTTCGTTTGTTGCTTTTGCAGGAATTGCATGGAGGAGGCTTAATGGGACACTTCAGACGTGACAAGACGTTCGCCACGCTCTCGAAGAGCTACTTTTGGCCAAAGATGTTTTGGGACGTCAATTGTTTCACCAACTGGTGTTCTACATGTCGCAAGGCTAAGTCCAAAGCTCAATCTCATGGTCTCTATATGCCTTTACCAATTCCATACCAACCATAGGAAGACATTAGCATTGACTTTGTACTTGGTTTGCCTAGAACTCGAAATGGGAAAGATTCCATATTTGTCGTTGTGGACCGTTTCTCAAAAATGGCACATTTTATTCCTTGTCAGAAGATAGACGATGATTCACATGTTGCTAATCTCTTTTGTAGGGAAAATTTGCGTCTCCATGGTGTGCCAAAGACCATCGTCTCGGACCGCGATGTCAAGTTCCTTAGCTACTTTTGGAAGACCCTATGTGCCAAGCTTAGAATCAAGCTACTCTTCTCCACGGCGTACCATCCTCAAACGGACGGCCAAACGGAGGTGACAAACCGCACACTCTCCGCTCTACTTCGAGTACTCATCAAGAAGAACATCAAGGAGTGGGAGGAGTGTCTACCCATCGCCGAGTTCGCCTACAACCGAGAAAGACACTCAACAACCGGCAAGTCCCCTTTCGAGGTTGTCTACGGATTCAACCCTTTGTTACCATTGGATATTCTACCTCTACCACTCCAAGAGCGAATCAATTTGGACGCAAGTGCAAGAGCGACCCATATCAAGAAGGTGCATCAAGATACAAGAAACACCATCGAGCGCCAAGTACAACGCCATGCGACCAAGCTCAATGTCAACAAGCACCCTATGATATTCAACATTGGAGACCTCATGTGGCTACACCTTCGCAAGGACCGCTTTCCCCAATAACGCAAGTCCAAACTTCGACCACGCGCGGATGGACCATTCAAGGTGCTTGCACGCTACAACAACAAGGCTTACAAGATCGACATTCCTCGTGACAAGTACTCCGTGAGCGACATCTTCAACATCAAAGATCTCTCTCCCTACCATGGTTATGAGGATTTTGATCCGAGGACGATCTTCCCCAAGGGAGGGGAGATGATGCGGAGCATCCCAAGATCATCCCCATGGACGCACCCACACCTCCAACGGCACCACTTGGACCAATGACACGAGCCTGAGCCAAGGCTATCGAAGATAAGGTGAACTCACTCCTCTCCGAATTTCCACTTTCTATGCATGAGGCATGGCTACTACCTAAGTCCGAGGTGTTGTGCATGATTAGGTGCCAAGAGGGTCCTCCCGAAGATGCGCATGAAGACGGACAAGTCCCCAAGTCCACGGATGAGGAGAACCAACGGAAGGAGCCAAGAGCATCTCCCAGGCCCCGAACATCCGGCCAAGGCCCCGGACATCCGGCCCCTGGAGCGCCTTCCTCTACAGCTGCTCAACCACCAAGTGCCTACAGGCCCCGGACATCCGGCCCTGCAAGCCCGGACATACGGCCCTTCCTGAGGTCCCGGATATCCGGCCTCCTGCCCGGAAATCCGGACACCCCCGAACCCGAGAGCAACATGGCCAACTTCACCAGCCCAGACATCCGGCCCCCACAGCCCGGACATCCGCCCCCCACAGCCCGGACATCCGGCCCTCCGTGAACGCCTGGACATCCGGCCCGACGCCTGGACGTCCGACCTCCCTGTCCGTGCACAGTAAAGGGGCCGAGGCCCGTGTACCTCTTCTACCCCCCTAGACTATATATACTCCATCCCGTACAACTTTCTAGGGTTAGCAAATGTTTGGCTCATATTTGTGAGAGAGCTTTGCTCATCCACTTGGTTACCTTCTCCTAGGAGATTCGAGCCTCCACCGGAGAAGATCCCCCATGCGGATTCAAGACCCCTCTTTAGGGAAGAACATCAAGACCTCCTCACGGAGGAGAACCGGTTACCCTTTTGTATCGTCCCTAGTTGTCCGTGGACCGTGTATCATTCTATGTATCCGAGGATCCAGCACATGTGTGATTTGTTCTTGTTAGTTTGAGTGTTCCTCTTGTGTTTCCCCCTTGTGATTTCCCTCGTTTTCCCTTGTTTCCCTCTTTGTGTTCCTTGTGTTCTTCGTGGGATCCGCTCCTTTCATGAAAGATCGGGCGATTAGGGTTCTACCCTACATCAGCACACAAGGGTTTACAGGGAGCCTTTATTATATTACAATATCCTCTGCATTACAAAGATAATCTCACTACTATTTGTGTTTTCATGGTTCACAGATATTGTACGTAATCACAATGAATATAAGAATGCGCACATCAGAAGAATATTGCGGAACAGTTCAATGAGTAACAAACTTGGCATCAAGGGATTGAGGTCCATTGTGGATGCAATGAAACCCACATGCTCCCGACCTATAGATTCGTATTCAGAATATGATTGTAATGACCATTCTAAGCTCAAGGAGTCAAAGGCATATGGCCTATCCAGTTCACCCAATAAGGTGCGTGTTCTAATTTTGCAAGGTTTTATTGGTTGCACGTATCTTGCATAAGGTGTCTTGCATTTCTTTTGCTTTGTTGCACCACCATCTGCTTAGTTTACTCATGATATATGTGAAGATTCCATGCCCATCCATTATCAACACCTATTCCATTTGTCGTCATACCATGTTTTTCCATTCAAATGTTGTTCTTGTGTTTCAGATATCCAAAAGTAAGAGAGTGATTGCAGAACCTGAAGGAGTACAAGCAAAGTCCTTGAAAAAGGTGCTGCTACCGGAGAAATCACATAGCACCCGACGTATATTGGCGATAGAACCAGCGTCGCAAAAGCTAGGCTATCACAACTATGCTGGTCGCCGCTTTGCTCTTGTGAGTACCTATTGTCCTATCGATGTCCTTACATTCATACCTGGTGGATTATGTGACATCATTGTGCATTATAGCTTGCTTATCCACTGTTCGCTCCAAATTATCAGATCTATATTAATGCTTAAATTAATGTAGAATAAACCCAATGCCTATGAAGACATTTAGTTCTGCATTATTCTTGTAAGTATCTGTTGTCCTTCATCATTGTACTTATATTTGTCAGCTAGTTCTTCATGTACACTTTGCAGGTTATTTTCCCTTGTCCTCCATTTTTCTACACATCAGATCTACATTTACTCTTGCCAAAATATTGAATAAAACTTATGTTACTGAAGAAGTTTAGCTCCGCATTGCTCTTGTCAGTGCCTTCTGCTTGCATGCTGTATTTACATTTGTACTCTGCATCTTAAGTTAAATAATCGCCATTTGTTCCTATATTTTCACATCTGTATTTACTCTTAACAAAATGTAGAATAAAGGCAATACTCTTGAAGAAGAGTGTGCGGTAAACTTCTTGAATTGCCCCCCCATCAATATGGACAAGGCCTTTATAGAGCCTGTCTTCACTACTAATGTAAGTTTGTCCTCCTCGAGCCTTCAAACTTTGTTGTGTATATTTGGATAGCTATGAGTCCAAATGTTGTTTATTTTTGTCGTCTGCATCAAATTGCTTGTTCAAAGTTTATAAAGTAGAAGTACATAAACATAAGTTTGTCCTTCTCAATTTCTGTCTTTAGTTGTACAATCTAGTTCCTTATTCGTACCATGTAAATTAAACTAAACATAGCAAGTTATCTTCTTTAGCACTATGTGTATGCTTGTGTTCTTGATCTGTAATCCAGTGGTGTGGTGAGACTACCAACAAGAGCACAATGTCATATCCTGCTATGTCTCAACTATGAACAATGCCATATTATATTAATGTTATTTAAATCGTGTCTCTTTATTGACCAATCTGAAATGGTATAAATTCACAATACACTCACCATTCATGCTTATATGTTGTTTAGAACTACATCTATGCTTGTGTTCTTGATTTGTAATCAAGTGGTCTGGTGAAGCTGGCTGCTCCTACACAATGCCATTTCCTGCCGTCTTAACTATGAACAATGCCTATTATGTTAATGCTATTTTAAACCGCGTCTCTTTATTTCTGACCAAGAAATGCGATGAATTGACAGCGCTGATGCTTATACGTGCAAAACCTGTTATCTACCTACTTGTTTCTCTTTCAGGGTGACAACACTGCTGCTAGGAAGAACTGCCACAATGATAGTGAGACGAACCCATTGTTTGTCCCTCTAACATATATTCCAAAGGTGAAGGCAACATATATTGAAGGTAGGGATACAACCACGAAGTCACATCTTGATGTAGTGTCAAACTTAGTGACACAAGCTCGATGAAGTCGTTGCCTGAATCTGTTCGACTTCTTCAGTCTGAAATTAAAGCAGAGATACATGCTTCCGCTCAAATACGACTGGAACTCCAAGCTCTATGCCAGATTAACCATAAGTACATGACATTTATTGATGCTATGCAGCTTAAGTTGGTGGATATGAGTGCCAAAGAAGCGCAGTCTCATCAGGTTGCTAAGCCGCTTGCGCTGTAGCTCCTGGGCCCGGCTAACCTTTCTTGAACTATGTTGAAGTGATGTCGGTTCTGTCTATTATTTTTTCCGCTTGTTAACTTCCATTGGTGGAGACCTACCCAGTTTATGTAATCTACTGTCTGGTTGCCCTTTATTATCACTGGCAGCAAAGTTTGATGCCGAGGGGATGTAATATGATGTAATTTCTTTGTTGTATAGTCTAGGTTTATTCTTGGTCGGTATGCTATAATTTAGGCAGGAAGGTTCTTCAGGCCGGCCCGTTACTCATATGGGCCAAAACGTGGGCCTATAATCATCTTGGGCCATTAGCAGGTCTAAACCTATAGTTGTTTCCCACCTTTAACAGGCCGAGCAAAGTTCTGGCCAGCTGGGCCAGAGAATACCATGGGCTTTTAACAAGATAAAACCTAGATTGGGCTAGCGTTGAGCCGAAAAATTCACGGGCCAATACAGGCCAAAACTGCCTAAGGCCCATGTTTGGCCCAAATAGGACGAGCAGTTAACACGCCAGAATATATCTCGGCCTATTTGGCCCACTAAAATTATGGGCTTTAAGCAGGCCGGTATCTACACGGGCCATAGGCCTAAAAGTGTCATGGGCCATTATCAGACGGGCTGTAAGCAGGTTAGACTCAACACGGGCTGTAATTAGGCCTAATTGTTACACGGGCCATTAACAGGCCTATAGGCCAGTTGGGCTAAAATTTATCCACAAAGACTACGGGCCGTTCAGAGGCCTAAAGTTACTTCAGACAAGAAATAGCCCAGTTTTTGCATGGGCCGTTAAATGGCCTAAAGCTAAACTAGGCTGATAACGTCCCAGATCCACCACGGGCCGCTAACAGACCGAAACTATTACCAGGCCGAACTGGTAAACGGGCATTTAACAGGCTGAAATCTATCTTAGAATGGGCCCAAAAGAACAGTGGCCTGTTAACGGGCCTGATCTGATATGGGTCGTAATTTGACCCAAAACATGACAGGCTGTGAACGGGCCTGATCTGGTATGGGCCTCAATTTGACCCAAAACATGTCAGGCTGTTAACGGGCCAGCCCACTAGTGTCTAAAAAAACTTGGTGAGCCTTTAGTTGGGCCGACCTTTTCATCGGAATGGGCCTCTGTTGGCCCGTGCCATGTGTCGACATATCAAAGGCGCCTCCTGTCTAATGAGTGGATGTCATACGTCCCAACGGTGAGCCAACATGTGTTTCCTCCGGCCAATGAGAATTTTACACGTGGAAAATCCCCATTGGTCCTGGCTGTTAACAGGTTATCGAATCCAAAACCGGACCCGATAGCTTAACGGGTTATGGTCGATGCCATGTGTCGGTCACCCTTGACGAAAGCACTTCTATGACGCGCGATTTAACGTCATGGAAGTGGACTCTTCCGTGATGATAATTTTGGTAATGTCATGGAACACTTCTACGGCAGCACATGTATGACTATCTTGATTTTGTCATAAAATCGTCATGGATGTACATGCATAATAGAAAACGTGACCTACTATGACAAACATGTATCATCACGGAAGTCTATTCTTTTGTAGTGATTGTTCATAGATAAGTGAAAGTGGATACTCTAAAATGTGCAAGATAACCGTGAGTGCTATGGATGGCCTTCTCGTAGGGAGAAGGGAGCGGATCCATAGTGGTGTATTGTTATGGTGAATACGTTGACTCATGTGCGCCACCTCAAAAGAGTTACCAGCATTCGTAGTAAAGGATAGCCACAGAGTCAAAGCTGGCTTGCTGCAGTTAAACTCCACCACCCCTTTGTTGATACTGATCCATATGTAGATAGTTCTGATGTAAGTCTTGCTGGGTACATTTGTACTCACGTTTGCTTAATTTATGTTTTGTAGAGAGAGTTCAGTCTCACTAGTAGTTTCGCGTGGACTTCGACATCTAGCTTGCTACTTCATCTACTATCTTGTACCCTTGGGAGGGTCTTGTAGATAGCCGGGTTCTAAAAGCCTTCTTCCTTTTCAGATTTCTGTACCTAGACATGTTTATGCTTCCGTTGTCTGTATGCTCTGTATGTTGGGTCATGTGACCCATGATTGTAATTCTTGCTGTGTATGACTCTCTGGAGCCTTATGAATAAATACTTTGAGTCATAGAGTTTTGTTGTGATGACATGTTTTTCACATATTGAGCATATTGTGTGTATGATTTTGAAATGCTTGGTATGTGTGGGATCCGACAATCTAGTTGTTTATTCTTGGTAGCCTCTCGTATGGGGAAATGTCTCCTAGTGCTTCCACTGAGCCATGTTAGCTTGCTACTTCTCCGGAACACATGGGATGATCGGCATGTGTCCTTCCTTGCTCCTGTGTCTGTCCCTTTGGGGAAATGTCACACGTTGTTCCTTTAAGTCCTTGTAGCTTGCTACGACTTGGGTTCATACATTGATGACCGACACATGCATTGCTGGGTCATGTATGCCTGTCCCTGTAAGTTAGTGCCACCTTGGGTTTACGACTAGTCATGTCAGCCTGGGTTCTCTGTCATATGGATGCTAGCGACACTATCATATATGTGAGCCAAAAGGTGCAAACAGTCCCAGGCCAGATAAGGTGGCATCCATGGGGATACCTTGCGTGAGGCCGCAAAGTGATATGATGTGTTACATGCTAGATCAGTGTGACTTAGGATCGGAACCCGACAGCTTTGGTATCAGAGCCTGACTGCATGTAGGATTACCAAGCCTAACTAGTCGAAGTCGAGTCTAGAAATGCTTTAGTTATATAAGGGAATTGATTTTGGAAGGGAACGTAAGGCTCTTTTTACTCCTTACCTTATGTCCTTCTGATCTGAGTCACCCTCTATTTTTCTACAGGGATTAAGAACTAGGCTTCTCATCTATCTACCAGGTTCATGTGTTACTAATCCGTAGACTTGTAGGAATGATGGATTCAAGTCCCAGTCCAGTTTCTAGTACTTCCATGTGTTAACAGTTGGTCTCGGAACCTTGATATTGTGATGTTGAGTGGTTATGCCACCATTGTGCAGGATGTCTCAAATCTTTTTGAGCATTTACAGCCGTTATGCTGTCTGAGTTGTCCCAGGTTTCTAAACAATCTGATGCATTTGCAAATCTTTCCTCCCTGTTCCTAATATCCTCTTAGGCCAGATTAACCACACTAATTGATGAGTTGAGGTACTCCATTGCCTCGACATATATGTTGAAGCTATTATTATGACACTAGGGTATCTTAGAGAACCACCTAGTATTCTAGCCATGTTTTGTGTTCCCAGTGTGATGATTCTGGCCTTCATTCTTGAAAGCATCTCGTGATGTTATATAGTTAGTAGGTATTCTATTTCTGCATTCTTGAACCCAAGATTCACTCTACTTACCTCGTGTTGATAGTGTTTGCTCGTTCCTTCAGGATATTAGTAACCTTTGTGATAGTGTTCAAGGTTCATGGTTTATCATTCTTCCAATACCATGAACCATCATCGAAGAAGTTCTCGTAAACCAAAAGATCACAATAAGAGTGCTCCTGATGAGTTCTTCGCTATATTTGTGACTCTGTCAATCCTAGTTTCTGCATGGGTTCTTCAGAAGAAATCTTGAGCTTTGCTTGACATACTAATCTATGCATCCACAACTCAGAAACCATATGTTTCTTTGAGTTGTCCCTCTTTAGATATATTCTGATCGTCGCCTATCAATTGATAATCAAGAGTATGTGACATTCGTGTTCATCGATGACTTTTACTCTTGTGGTCCTATAGGATCGAAAATATGTCTAGGGGGGGGTGATTAGACTACTTGACCAAATAAAAACTTAACCTTTTCCCAATTTTAGTTCTTGGCAGATTTTAGCTATTATAGGACAAGTCAAGCAATCATCACACAATTCAAGCAAGCATGCAAAGAGTATATTGGCAGCGGAAAGTAAAGCATGCAACTTGCAAGAATGTAAAGGGAAGGGTTTGGAGAATTCAAACGCAATTGGAGAGACGGATGTTTTTCCCGTGGTTCGGATAGGTGGTGCTATCCTACATCCACGTTGATGGAGACTTCAACCCACAAAGGGTAACGGTTGTGCGAGTCCACAAAGGGCTCCACCCCTGAAGGGTCCACGAAGAAGAAACCACCCACAAAGGGTCCACGAAGAAGCAACCTTGTCTATCCCACCATGGACATCGCCCACGCAGGACTTGCCTCACTAGCAGTAGATCTTCACGAAGTAGGCGATCTCCTTGCCCTTACAAACTCCTTGGTTCAACTCCACAATCTTGTCGGAGGCTCCCAAGTGACACCTAGCCAATCTAGGAGACACCACTCTCCAAGAAGTAACAAATGGTGTGTAGGTAATGAACTCCTTGCTCTTGTGCTTCAAATGATAGTCTCCCCAACACTCAACTCTCTCTCATAGGATTTGGATTTCGTGGAAAGAAGATTTGAGTGGAAAGCAACTTGGGAAGGCTAGAGATCAAGATTCATATGGTAGGAATGGAATATCTTGGTCTCAACACATGAGTAGGTGGTTCTCTCTCAGAACATATGAGTTGGAATTGCGTATGTGTTCTAATGGCTCTCTTCACGAATGAAGAGGAGGTGGAGGGGTATTATAGCCTCCACACAAAATCCACCGTTTTACACACAGTTTTTCCAATCTCGTGGGACCGAATCAACAAACTCGGTCGGACCGAAAATGTAAACCTAGTGACCGTTAGAGATTTTCGGTTGGGACTGACATGCAACTCGTAGGACCGATATGGTTTAGGGTTTGGGCATAACGTAATCTCGGTGAGACCGATTACACAAACTCGGTGAGACCGAATTTGGTGATTAGCTAACCAGAGAGTTGGTCAGGCAAACTCGGTGGGACCGATTTGCTCTTTCGGTGAGACCGAAAAGTTACAAAAAGGAAACACTGAATTTACATTGCAATCTCGGTGGGACCGATCCGCTCTTTCGGTGAGACCGAAAAGTTACGAAAGGGAAACAGAGAGTTTGCAATCCCATCTCGGTGAGACCGAGATCCCTATCCGTAGAACCGAATTGCTACGGTTTGGCAGTGGCTTATGACAAGTGAAACTCGGTGGCGCAGAATAGGAAGAATCGGTAGGACCGAGTTTGGCTTAGGGTTTAGGTCATATGTGGATATGGGAAAGTAGTTGAGGGTTTTGGAGCATATCACTAAGCACATGAAGCAAGAGGCTCATTAAGCAACACCTCATCCCTCCTTGATAGTATTGGCTTTTCCTAAAGACTCAATGTGATCTTGGATCCCTAAAATATAAAATGAAGAGTCTTGAGCTTTTGAGCTTGAGCCAATCCTTTGTCCTTAGCATTTTGAGGGTTCCACTTTCACATCCATGCCATGCCAATCATTGAGCTTTCCTGAAATAATCATCTTGGAATAGCATTAGCTCAATGAGCTATATGTTGTTATGAATTACCAAAACCACCTAGGGATAGTTGCACTTTCAATCTCCCCCTTTTTGGTAATTGATGACAATATATAGATCAAAGCTTCGACAAATGATAATAAGCATGAAATATATCGTCGCTTTGAGAAGTATGTGATAAGTACGAGCTCCCCCGAAATTTGTGCATATTTAAAATTTGCTTTGGACTGCAAATGCACAGGAGTTAGAGTCATGGGTTACTCTTCCATGTCACATACATCTTGGTGGAGCGCTTAAAATGATAAGAATGAAATACATGCACTCATCACCAAGAATAGTGAATGATCACATAGGATAGATAAGGTAATAGCATTAAGCAAACATTAAGTGTAGCTTATGATCAAACACATGATCATCAATGTCTCACAAGCACTCAAAAGCAAACAAGGTCGAAAAACCACCAAACAAAGCAAGAGAGAAAAAAAGCAACACTCTCTCTCTCTCGAAGCCTATGATCTATACATTTTTCTCCCCCTTTGGCAACAAGTTACCAAAAAGTTCCTAGAAAATGCATAGTGCTAGATCGACGCTCAGGCTTGATCTTCAGGTGGTGGTGAAGTCCGGATCACTCCAAGGACGAAGGCTTCTATAGACGCTGAAGTAGACGCTAGAGTTGGAGCTGAAGTAGATGCTGGAGCTGGTGGAACTGAGGCTGTAGCTGGTGCTGAAGTGGTGGCTCTGGTGTCAGCAACTGGCACGGCAGACGACCTCGGACCTCGTGGCACTCTGGCAAAGGCATCAGTGGTAGTCCTGCCTCTCCTTTCCTGCATGTCATCCTGGAGCTGCTCCACTGCAGTCTGAATCTCTGTCACCTTGACATCCAAGTCATAGAACTTTTGTTCCATGATTCTCTCTAGGCTTTCCTGGTTCTGAGTTAGGGTGGCTAGTCCTTTCTCAATCCGCAGGGTGGATGCAATCAGGTAACCAAGCTGCTCTTGTTTAGTTTTCAGGAAATACTCAGATGCCTCCTCTTGGGTTGGCATCTTGGCAACTTTCTCCTTCCTTGCCTTCTCCTTCTTTGCTTGTGCTTGGGCATATGATGGCTCATTCTCAGTCATAATAACTTGATTATCCTCAAAATCTGGACGGATGGGCAAGTGTTCCTTGTCCAACAAGTATATGCCCGTGCCCATCTTGGAGTTAATGAGCTCCTGAATTTGTGGGGCATATCCACAGCTTCTCTTCTGGTCAGCTGCTGTCCTCTTGATAGTCTCTACTATGAGGCTCATGACCTTGAATTTCTGAGGTACATCAAATACATGTAGCAAGTTGATTGCATGGCCTCTGATCATCTTGTGATCTCCAGACTTGGGCAACAAGGTGTGCCTTAGTATCCAATTGATGGTTGGCAGCCCTGACAGAAGATAATGCACTGAGCCAAATTTGAAAGTGTCAAGTGCTTCATTTGGAATCTCCTTGTACATATTAGACATTGAGTTGTGGTCCATCTTCTTCTTGGCATAAATGTCCAAGTCATCTGCTTGCTCCTCTGGGGCATTGATCAACCTTGCCCATTCCTCAACAGTTGATTGGTACCTTGTACCTTCAGACATCCATGTGATCCTTCCATCTGGGTAGAAGTGTGCTATGGAGTAGAATTGCATGATTAGCTCCTCGTTCCACTTTGCGAGCTTCTGCCCAACAAAGTCTGCAACTCCACACGCACTAAAGCTGTCATACACTCCAGGGTAGTGTTCCTCATTTTATTTCATTTAGGTCCAGTCGACCCATCTCATGTCACAAACAATGGGCTTCTTGTCAAGCAGTACTATCTCATAGAAATCTTGTTGTTCCTTGGTGTGAAATCTGTAATCCACAGCAGTCCTTCTCCTTGAAGCATACGGATCTGCTTCTCTCCACTTCCTCAGCCCTGAGTCTCTCCTGAGCTTCATATCCTCAGCCACAGGATGAGCATCATTGTGGTCTGGGATCTTGGGCTTGAGTTTTTTGAGAACTTGCTCTTCATCCTCTTCTTCAGCAGCTTCAGGCACTGGGGCCTTGTTCTTCTCAGCAGCAGGTATGCTCCTTGTATTTCTCTTTGGTGCTGTCTTGACCTTTGATGCAGCCTTGGGCTTAGATGCAGTAGCCCCTGATTTGATAGCATCACCCATTAGCTTGGGTGCCTTAGGTGCTGGTGCAGCAACCTCTTCTTCCTCTTCCTCTTCCATGATGGAAGCCTTTCCAAGCACTCTGGCTATGGTCTTCTTGACCCTTTCCTTCCTCTTCTTGCCTTCAGCAGCAACTGGCTCTTTGGGTGCAGGCTTTTCAGTTGAAGCTCTAGCCTTTGACATAGGCTGCCTGCTGGCCTTTTGATCTTTAAGCCTGGCTTTGTGCCTTGAGCTGGCTCAACTCTCTTTGATGTGGCCTCTTCCTCTGCCACATAATCTTCATCTTCAGAATCTGAAGTTCTCTTCTTCCTCTGTCGAGTGGCAGCTTTTGGCAAATTGCTTGGGGTACTTCTGCTGCCATCATCTGAAGAGCTGGAGGGACTAGTGCCCTCACTCATCACCACTTGCTGTTCTAACACATTCTGGCTGTCACTCTGATCTGACATGTTGAACAAGCTGACTGCTCACCCTGCGAACAGTTTATAGATGAGGTAGAATAGATGAGCATCACAAAATGCAGAGATTTTTGCAAAAGAATGATCCAAAAACTTAGTTTTAGTTTCCCACTGAAATCATCTCGGATCTACCGATTTTTAAACTCGGTGATATCGAAGCAGTTTTGGCACCTAAACTAGTGAACTTGGTCAGACCGAGTCACAGTTCGGTGGCACCGAGACTGCTAGGGTTTCACTGAGTTCCAGAATCGGGCACACCGATAAGTAATTCTCGGTCAGACCGAGTCTCACTTGTGCAATGGCATAAGCCAAATCGGTGGGACCGAGTTTTTCAACTCGGTGGATCCGAGATGGTTTCGGCGGAAACCTAACCCTAAAATTTTCGAATCAAACCTAATCTACGAGCGCATTGACTGGATAGGAGTGTTTCAATCGTGGCAAGAATCATGATGATCACAATGTGCTAAGAATCGGATTGGAGAATAGCACAAAGATCGAGTCCATACCCTAGTTCGGCGGAGACTCGCTACGGCGGCAACGGTGGGGTAGAATTCCCGTTGACGGCGACGGAGACCAGCGACTGGAGACGGCTGGCGGCGAGGAGACGATCCGGAGACCACGTTGGCAGAGCAGGCTATCGCGCGGGCGAAGGGGTTCGGAGAAATTTCCAAAATTTTGCCCGTGACTATATATAGCCCGACCCTGTCGGTGTGACCGAGTGGAACACCTCGGTGGCACCGAGATTCATAACTGCATGCAGTTACTGAAACTTGGTGTGACCGAAAGTTTCAGATCGGTTGCACCGAGATCGAAAACCTAGATCAACTTAATGATCTCGGTAGGACCGAAAGTGGGGTATCGGTCAAACCGAGAATCATAAAGAGGTTTTGGAAGTTTAAGTCTATGACGAATCGGGGACTCCGGGCGCTCCTCACACAGAGTGGTTCGAATCTGACTTGATCAAATTTTGTGATGTAGCATGAATAGAGTTTGAGACGAGAAAAGCATAGATAGCTAGAGGAGGTTCTTAGGCATTCTTGTCCATCCACTTGGCAAAAGGAAATAAAACCAAACAATCAAAACAACAAGTGGATGTCCTCGAATGAGTAAAATATGCAACCAACATGCTCACACGATAAGATGGCAAATGAAATATGTGACAAGGCATGCACAACCAGTTCTAGCATCTATCAAGCAATTTGCGATGACAAGGTCATCTATATATGAGTATATTGACTTAGGAGTCAAGTGAGAACACTTGATCGTAGGTCATACTCATCGTTTAAGCTCAAGTGGGGTAACCACTTTTACATAAAGCATTGTTGTGTTCACATCATTAGAGTTGCTTTAGCTCAAGTCTTAGAGTAAAGCTCCCCCTAGATGTGATATCCCTCCTAAGAGGGATGAACTAACCTTGGGTTTTGTCGATGATGACTTCATGTAGATGTTGAAGATGTGGATGCTCAATGTTGATGTAGATCACTTGGAGCTATCCATCTGAGTGAATTGCACTTTCAATACCTACATGGGTTAGTCCCACAAGGAACAAACAAGGATATCCATAGACATAGAGTGATGCACACACAAGATGATGTCCATGAAAACTTTTAGGTTACCTTGTCCCTTGTCTTACCAACAAGAGGGTTTGTGACTCCTTGAACTAGTGCAAGATGTGGAAGTTGATTGCACTTGTTCTTGCCAAAATGATAAGAGTGAAGTATGTTGGCGGAGTCACCCTCAAGAACTCTCTAGTTCTTCTTCTTTTGGATCCACACCATCTTGATGGGAATCCTTGGAGTTGTAGTCGTACTAGATGAAGTGGAACTTGAAGTAGTCTTGGGAATCCACTTGACTAAGGTCTTAGGAGCTTCTTCAAATGCATCAATTTCCTCTTGAAGCTTGTCCTTGCCTTTTTGCTTGTAGTCTTGTGGTGGAAGATCATCTTGAGCTTGTGTCCCCTTGAAAGAAGTATCATACTTCTCTTGTTGAGGAACAAACTTTGTCTTGGGGTATTGATCTTCTTCCCACTCAACTCCATTGGCATTGAACTTTCGTTCAAAACCAACACCTTGATTCTTCTGGTGCATTCCTTGCTTACGCACAATTTCCTCGAATTGCTTACTCCCGGCAAGGCTTTTGCACACTCCTTTCTCTATAATTCCCTTCAATAAGCTATTTTCTTGCTCAAGTGTAACTTGGCTAAGAGAATCATTAGTGGAATCAAGAGAACTACTAGAAGCAACAATATTGGATTTAGCATGATCATTGTTACTGCTAGAGGAAGAATCTTTCTTGTTCTTGTTACTAGACTTGACTTGAGGCATGTAAGTGGATAAGAGTAAACGCTTGGCAATGTGAGAAGAACTTTTCTTGCGGAGATCATCATTGATTGCTTTTAAGAACTCATGCTCTTGCTCAAGATTGAGCTTTTCAAAGCGTAATTTCTCATGAGCTCTTAAAAGTTCTCGATGATCTTCGAAGATAGTTTCATGAGCTAACTTAAGAGTGTTTAGTTCTTTAGTTAGAGCCTCAATCTTCTCCTTATCATTGTCATTCGTTTTATCTTGATTAGCATGATTAATTGACGTTTCATCATAGTATTCATCACTAGAGTTGTCAACAAGCAAATCATCACCTAACAAGTCATCTTCATCACTATTGAAATCAACATACTCGGGGTGTGTTACCTTAGGACCTTTGGTCATGAAGCATCTTCCAATTCCTTCATTTGGTGAGTCAAATATGTCGTAGGAGTTGGTTGACACAAGTGCTAGACCGGCAACACCTTCATCTTGAGTATCTTCGGAGTCGGAGAGATAACTTCTCTCGGAGTGGCTGTCGGAGTCGGAGCCGGATACCCATTCACCAACATGATCTTGATGTCTTCGTCTTGTGTAGCTCCTTGATGATTTTTCCTTCCTTTCCGAATCCTTGCTTCTCCGTGAGTATCTTCGTTCATATCGATCATCTCTACTCCTTCTCTCTCTTGGTGGTGATTCTTTGCTTCTTCTTTTTGGAGAATCTTCTCTTCTCTTGTAGGGAGCCGTACACTCATTGGAATAGTGTCCGGGTCTTCCACAACTGTAGCAGTTTCGCTCTCGACTAGAAGATCTTTTGTCATTGTAGGACCTTGACTTGAAGCTTCTATCTTTGCTTCTACTCTTGTAGAACTTGTTGAAGTTCTTCACCATTAAGCTCAATTCTTCATTGAAGTTTTGTTTCTCACTTGATGATGTAGGGGCTTCACATGAGGCTTTGTAGGCACCACTTGATTTGTTGTGAAGTTCCTCTTTATCCTTAAGTGACATCTCATGAGCAACAATTCTTCCAATCACCTCCGTTGGCTTGAGATCTTTGTAATTGGGCATCATTTGGATCAATGTGCACACGGTATCATATTTTCCATCCAAGGCTCTTAGAATCTTCTTGATGATGAATCTATCAGTCATCTCTTCACTTCCTAAGCCGGCAATCTCATTTGTGATGAGAGCTGGCCTAGAGTACATTTCAGCGACACCTTCACCATCCTTCATTTTTAACTTGTCAAGTTGAGATTGAAGCACATCCAACTTGGATTCCTTGACGGAGTCGGTACCTTCGTGCATATCAATCAAAGTGTCCCAAATTTCCTTTGCATTCTCAAGACGGCTAATTTTGTTGAATTCTTCGGGGCATAATCCGTTGAAGAGAATATCACAAGCTTGAGCATTGTATTGCAACATCTTCAACTCATCCACGGTAGCTTCACGGTTTGGTTCTTTCCCATCAAAGAAGTCACCTTGCAAACCAACACACACAATAGCCCAAACGGCGGGGTTATGTCCGAGAATATGCATTTTCATTTTATGCTTCCAACTAGCAAAATTAGTACCATCAAAGTAAGGACCTCTACGATGATAATTTCCCTCGCTAGATGCCATACTCTCCTAGGTTGTGAAACCAAGGCTATGACCACCAAAAGCTATGGAGATCAAAGCAAATGGAGACCAAAGCTCTGATATCACTTGTAGGATCGAAAGTATGTCTAGAGGGGGGTGATTAGACTACTTGACCAAATAAAAACTTAACCTTTTCCCAATTTTAGTTCTTGGCAGATTTTAGCTATTATAGGACAAGTCAAGCAATCATCACACAATTCAAGCAAGCATGCAAAGAGTATATTGGCAGCGGAAAGTAAAGCATGCAACTTGCAAGAATGTAAAGGGAAGGGTTTGGAGAATTCAAATGCAATCGGGGACACATATGTTTTTCCCGTGGTTCGGATAGGTGGTGCTATCCTACATCCACGTTGATGGAGACTTCAACCCACAAAGGGTAATGGTTGCGCGAGTCCACGGAGGGCTCCACCCACAAAGGGTAACGGTTGCGCGAGTCCACAAAGGGCTCCACCCACGAAGGGTCCACGAAGAAGAAACCACCCACAAAGGGTCCACGAAGAAGCAACCTTGTCTATCCCACCATGGCCATCGCGCACACAGGACTTGCCTCACTAGCGGTAGATCTTCACGAAGTAGGCGATCTCCTTGCCCTTACAAATTCCTTGGTTCAACTCCACAATCTTGTCGGAGGCTCCCAAGTGACACCTAGCCAATCTAGGAGACACCACTCTCCAAGAAGTAACAAATGGTGTGTAGGTAATGAACTCCTTGCTCTTGTGCTTCAAATGATAGTCTCCCCAACACTCAACTCTCTCTCATAGGATTTGGATTTCGTGGAAAGAAGATTTGAGTGGAAAGCAACTTGGGAAGGCTAGAGATCAAGATTCATATGGTAGGAATGGAATATCTTGCTCTGAACACATGAGTAGGTGGTTCTCTCTCAGAACATATGAGTAGGAATTGTGTATGTGTTCCGATAGCTCTCTCCACGAATGAAATGAAGAGGAGGTGGAGGGGTATATAGCCTCCACACAAAATCCAACCGTTACACACAGTTTTCCAATCTCGGTGGGACCGAATCAACAAACTCGGTCGGACCGAAAATGTAAACCTAGTGACCGTTAGAGATTTTCGGTGGGACTGACATGCAACTCGGTAGGACCGATATGGTTAGGGTTTGGGCATAACGTAATCTCGGTGAGACCGATTACACAAACTCGGTGAGAATTTGGTAATTAGCTAACCAGAGAGTTGGTCAGGCAAACTCGGTGGGACCGATTTGCTCTTTCGGTGAGACCGAAAAGTTACAAAAAGGAAACACTGAATTTACATTGCAATCTCGGTGGGACCGATCCGCTCTTTCGGTGAGACCGAAAAGTTACGAAAGGGAAGGGAAACAGAGAGTTTGCAATCCCATCTCGGTGAGACCGAGATCCCTATCGGTAGAACCGAATTGCTAGGGTTTGGCAGTGGCTTATGACAAGTGAAACTCGGTGGCGCCGGATAGAAAGAATCGGTAGGACCGAGTTTGGCTTAGGGTTTAGGTCATATGTGGATATGGGAAAGTAGTTGAGGGTTTTGGAGCATATCACTAAGCACATGAAGCAAGAGGCTCATTAAGCAACACCTCATCCCTCCTTGATAGTATTGGCTTTTCCTAAAGACTCAATGTGATCTTGGATCACTAAAATATAAAATGAAGAGTCTTGAGCTTTTGAGCTTGAGCCAATCCTTTGTCCTTAGCATTTTGAGGGTTCCACTTTCACATCCATGCCATGCCAATCATTGAGCTTTCCTGAAATAATCATCTTGGAATAGCATTAGCTCAATGAGCTATATGTTGTTATGAATTACCAAAACCACCTAGGGATAGTTGCACTTTCAGGTCCATCAAGCCATTTTATCTCAGAATGACTAGGAGAAACACCCAGTACCTCATCCACATCTAGGATTGAGTCAAAGCAGTTGTATTCCGCAGATCAAAAGGCCAATTCAGCTTTTGTTCCGTTCTACCTTGAAGTATTACCCTCTTTATGTCAGGATTGTCATGAGAATTGCACCATCTCGTATGAATTCTTGACGCTATGATACTTCTTGCCGTCATTGTTCATTCCTCGGTTTCAATGTTATTATAACCGGAATGCCGACAAGTGAATCATGATGTGTGAAATCAATACTCCCAACAACTCTGTTGCTCGGTAGTTAATGGACAATAATTTCATTCTTAGCGTGTTGGTTACCGACTCACCATTCTAAGGTTGATCGTGCTACCTAGTCCATTTTTTGGTGCACTCTTTGATCGATGAGTTAAGATTTTGTTAAGCCCTCGCTCTTTGATCATGTCGTCTTGCCCTGAAAAGCAAGATTGTTCTCGAACTTAATAACATACCGATGGTTCATGATTTTCTGAATATCTTTTTAGAAGTATCACCAGGTTGTCCCCTGACGGTTATCTTGACTTCGTGATCAAGTTGGTTTTCCTATAAACCCCGCCTTCTCCAAGAATCTGTGTTGGATACCTTGAACTAGGTGGTTTAGCTAAATAATAACTTGGAGAGTTGGAACATGAAAGCTTTGCCTAACCTAGTTCATTTCAAGGGATATCTTTTGTGCGTGTGTTGAAGAAAGATGATATCTGCATCGATTGACCTCCGTGTCCAGTTGCTGGATTTATTGTCTTAAACAATCCTTAGATTTGAGTATGGGATATCATCAAATCAAATCAGAACCAACGATGTTCATAATGTTGTCTTACTCGTGGGTGTTTTCCTCGAGCATACACCTTTATGTCTTTTGGGTTTGACCAATGCTATCACTTGGTTCACATAATGGTGGAATTCCAGTGACATGGAAATCCCGATAAATTGTTGTTGAGCCCATCAGCAGCATTCTATCCCCTCCATTATTCATGTTGAACACTAAGCTAGTGTTGGAAACTTGTGTAAGCATTTTCTTCGTGATCCGTTCATGAAGCATTTGTTTGGAAGAAAGAAGTGAGTTCCTCTAATTCATGTGCATTTGATGCAAGCTGCTGCCGTGAATTCGAGAAAGCTTGTTTTTACTTCCTTTGGAATCATCCCAAGTTAGCCATGCACATGCAAAGTATTCTGTGGTCTGTTAGACTGATCATCTTCGTTCCATATGAATTCCGTAGCACACTAAGCCACTGATTGATTTGTTCAAGGAGAAGAAGTTCCTTCTTAGGAGCTATCATGACTTAAGTAAGGACTTTGTTATCCTCAATGGTGGTTCCCAACAAGAACTCGGTAGTGTTTTTCTGTAAGATTTCTATGTGGTCACACTTTTTCTTGTACAGTGTGTTCACATGTACCTTGCAAACCAGCTCATGTTTTGGAGCTTTATATCATGGTTCATTTTCCTAGGATCTCGCAACATCATCTCGTCGATTTCTGTTGCAAAATTCCTTTTTCTTCAGATATGCAGAGTCTAAAGTATCCTGTTACCAACCAGATCTGAATCTCAGGTAGATATGATGGTTGGAACTTTTTCCAAGATCTATGATGTAGGTTCTGGTAAAGTGGACACACCTAACTGTAAGATCTATTATTGCAACATCTTGATTCAGCAATTTGACCATCTTCTCCATGAGGATCTCGTGCGACTTATTCTAGAAGTTGTTCCTTATGGATTTTATGCTCCCGAAGTTCGACCTTTACTTGACGGTCATGTTGATGCTTTTTAAGCATGATCGTGGTAGCTAGAACATCAAGGAGAACATTAGAAGCAGAGTGCCAAATGTCTCTCCGTCGATCATCCAGATTTTGTCTCCTTAGCCTCGCTGAGGTGAATTCTGAGAAAGTGTTGTCTTCCTTTGAATCTACATCCTCCATCACCATCTGTCGGTGCAACAAACCCTGGGTCTGTTGCCCAGACTGTGCATAGGCGCAAGAGCAAGGTTGATGCGCCTACCCAAGCCAGGATACAAGAAACCAAGATATTTGAAGAACCAACATGCAGCTCAGAGAGGCTAAGGCCAAGCCAGAGAAGCAAGATATCACCAAGAGAAGGGCCTCCCTTGCCAGACACGTGAGCCCGGCAAGGGGCAAGACCACCCCTAGAAGCAAGCGCCCGAGGCGCCCCGGCAGGGCCAACCGGGGCTCGCTGAGGCAAAACCACCTCACCAACCACTCCAGCACAACCCACGTCGTCGATCAATGCGGTGTCAAGCCGCAAGGTGGTTAAGTGGTAGCCATTCGCCACATGGCAGTCATTTCCTATAGAATAAACCCAAAGATGACACCCGTCCTGCGACGTGTCAAGAGAACAGGAGTGGAGCTGGCAAGATAGCCCGGCAAGCCTTGCCGGGCAACCAGTGATGTGACACTAAGCGGTGCATTTAATGTGCCCTGTCAGCCCACAGAGTTAGGTTTGATAGCACTATTTGCTGTCATATCAGTGCATAATGACTACTTTGCCATTGTGGTGACCCCTTGATCTATAAAAGGACGCCCATGGCAACCATAGAAAGGGTTAGTTGATGAACCAACACCCCGATACACGCGTGGTCGCTACTGCCCTAAGGCAATCCCTGCCGGGCAAGTGTACTATGCTTCATCACCTCCATTTCTCCAACAATCCACCAAAGAAGGAGTAGGGTTTTATGCCTCATGATGGCCCAAACCTGGATAAATTGCTTGTGTGCTCTCAGCTGTGCTACCGTGCGCTGGTCTGCTCTTTGTGCAACGCGACGTCCCCCTGCCGAACCAACAAGGGGCCTCCTGGTCCCATAGGTGGCCGCGGATATCTCGCAACATCTTTGGCATGCCAGGTAGGGGACTCGCTTGCGCGAACCTGAAAGCGTGCGCAGCGCGTCATCTTCATCACCATCTTCATCTTCTACGACGCCATCGACCATGGCACCCAAGAAGAAGTCCGGTGCTTCGGCCCATCCATCCACCTCAAAGGCTCCGCCGCCCATGCCCTCCAATGCCGTGGGGGATGCGGAGGCATGCGAGGACGTGAACGCTGCTGGGGACGTGGTTGGAGCAGGTGGCGCCATCACCACTTCCCCTGGGGCCGACAGAGGGGCAGGAGATATCGGAGGAGAACAACATCAACAGCGCCTCGACGGTCATGCTCCGCAAGGTGCAGGAAAGGGGGTCACTCTGTCCGCACCCCCACCTCTCATCGACGAGCACCGTCACAGCAATGACGCTCGGTCTGGGGTAAGCCATCGCCCTCCGGCCTCCCCCACTGCGGGAGCGACCGCGGCGCACGTGCCTCCTCCCGGACGAGCCAACCAGACCGATGTGCTCAACGGAGCCGCTGACCCTCGAGCACCACCGCCGTGCAACCCCGCTGCCCAGGTGGTCGTCCCACAGCAGCGTGGGCGCGGCACCACCGCCGCTGGCACCGTCAGGACCCAGGTGTCAGATCACGGGTTCCGGCAAACCCTCAAGGTTCGAACATTTGGGTGTGCACGAAGGTTTTTCTCCCTATTGATCCACGCCCTAGCTCTCTAAGATCTCGCGGACGAACTCGACGAACTCACAACACAGAAAGACACAAGATTTATAGTTGTTCGGGCCACCGTTGTGGTGTAATACCCTACTCCAGTGTGGTGGTGGTGGATTGCCTCTTGGGCTGATGATGAACATTACAAGGGGAAGAACAACTTCCTGAGGTTGAGGTGTTCTTGTGCTTGGTTGGTGTGTGGTTGGGGATGATCTTGATCCGTTCTCAATTTGTGATGAGGTCGATCCCCCCTATTGTGGTGGCTAGTTCTACTTATATAGGCCCTGGTCCTCTCCCCAAATATTGAGCGGGAAGGTAGCCAACAATGGCCAATTTGAAAGGGGACAGCTAGCACACCTTATCCTGACAAAAGCGGTCTTAGCCTGCCAAAGGCTCTGGTGGTGAGGCCGTCCTGGGCTCCATGGTGACCTTCGTCTTGTCGTCCTTCTGGTCTTGGTATCGTTGCACCAATATGGAAACCTTTGCTTGATGCCTCGGTACTCCGCGCCTGCGCTTACCCCCTTGGCACCAAAGAGTAAGCAAGGACACTGCGCGCACTAGCGCCCGCCTGGTCTCGATCGTCATGGCTCATGTCACGAGGACCTCACGAGGTTTGCCTTGCCTTGATCTCTCCGCCCCTCGTGAGCCTGCCCAGCGAGGCCGCTCTTGAGGAGGTCTTGCGTCGTCCGCCTCGTGAGGGTCTTGAATGCCTTGTCGATGAAGATGGGCCATACAGACCTGCCAGCCCAGCCACGCCGTGGGCCGCAGGTAGGCAAGTCTGGGGACCCCCGTTCCCAGAACACCGACAATAGCCCCTGGGCCCAAGGCGCACTCGGGCTTGGCTTTGAGGCGAATCCAAAGGTCAAGCGCAGAGCGCCACGGTCCCCAAAAGCCCGTGGCCTCGGTTGATGCGTGGAGGTTGATTGGACGTGGGCGTCTCCGCTTCCCCACGCTGCCTCGACAACTGCCCGTCTTGACAAGTCCCTGTGACATGCAAGGAAAAACATCATTACCTGTGATCGTGGGGGGCGCTGGTTGTCCTTCTCTTGCTATAAATGAGGAAGGGGGCGGAGCCCCTGTCCCCCACTTCTTTCCATTCCACCTGATTCTTCCTCCTCTGCTCCACCACCGACTCCAATGGCGCCGTCGAAGAGGTTCTTTGCCGCGGAGAAAGGAAAGGCCCCTCGCGAGGGGCCCGGCTCCCCGGCGCCCAAGCGGGGACGCGACCATCCCCGCAAGCACACCACGACTCCCGCCGTGCCCCCACGCTCCCGGGGTGGCGCCGCTGTGCATGGTGGGGGTTGCTCTGGTCGTTGCAGCCCGTCGATGAGGTGAGACGTGCCGTGGTTGCGCGGCCTCCCCAGCCACGCTTCCACTCGACAGAGGTGCTGCCGGTGTTTGTTGTCTGGTCAGAGGATCCTGCCGGTAACTGGCTTCAGCTTCCACGCTTCTTCGTCGATGAGCTGCCGGCCACTGGTCTAGGCAGACTCTGGCTGCAGGCGGACGACTGCTGTAGTAGGGCTTCCTGGGTCGCGGTTGAAGTCTCCGCCATGGGCAACATAGCTCTGGCCCATGGGTGGCAGACGTTCGCCCGCGCGCGCGGCCTGGGCAGGCGGTGTACCCTCCATTTCAAGTATGACGGTGATGCGACCCTCTACGTGAGGGTGTTTGGGGAAGATGGTCGCCACGCCGGGTGCTGCCCTGAGACGAACGACGACGAGGAGGTTCTCGGTATCGGCGGTGGCCACAACGAGGGCGAGCCCGCCGGCCGCGCCTCGTCCAGCTACGGTGGCTCTTCTCTTGGCGAAAGCTCCAGCAGTGGCGGCTACGACCAGCCGCCACGCCGCCGCGCTCGCTTCGATAGTGGTAGCGGACCGTCTTGTCACTGCGCCTCTATGAAGTGCGAGGAGGGATCCGGCTATGCTCGAGATGTCGCTGGAGGCCTGCCCCCGTGGTTCGCTGCAACACCGCTTTTGTTTTGTTCCTCTTTTCTTTCCTGCATCAAAATGAAACTAGTATGGGCCCGGAGGGGCGTGTAGCGAACTGTGATCCTTCAATCATTATGCTATGCTTGTTATTTCTGTGCTGTGTCGTTATTTTGTGTGGAGATAACTTAGCCTGGTGCGTTCAGGGCAGCCTCTTCTTCACGAGGCACTTGTTTCCTCGTGCCCGTCTTGGCTTAGTGGTTGCTCAGGAACTGCAAAACATTTGTTAGGAAGCTCGCTAGGAGACTTATCGTTCACCCGAGCCTTGACCCAGCGCTTCATATCACGGTACCCGAGGGGCATGGATTAGGAGAGATGTGCCGGTTTGTGGGCTCGAATGAGGGTGCCTCGCGAGAAAGCAGACCGAAGGCAGAGAGAAGGACCAACACAGGAGGAAGAAACCCTCACGAAGGCGCCTGCCTAGCCCCCTCATGAGGTATGCGAGAGAGAGAACACAAGCGAACTGGATTCAGAAAAGGCAGCAAAAGGCGACGAAACCAAATCAACAAGGAACACCAGAAGCAAACTTCGATTAAGAGAAGACAAGCCAACCACGGAAAGCAAATGAAAAGCCGTGTCTGGCACCTAGTCTAGTCTTCAAGTCTTCTCACCAGCGCGGAGCTAAGTGCTGCCACTAGGCATGGGAGGGAGCCCTTGAGGCCTGAGGGCGGCACTCCTGAGACTCCGGGGCATGTACAGCCCCACTCATTATTACATGAGGGTGTCACGGGCGGCAATTCTTCACAGGCACCGGGCCTTCTTCACAGGCACTAGGCCTTTCTTCACAGGCACGGGGGCCTTGCTTCACAGGCACTGGGCTTTGCTTCACATGCACTGGGCATTTCTTCACAGGCACGGGGCCTTGCTTCACAGGCACTGGGCCTTGCTTCATGGGTAGAACTTCCGAAGGTGCTGGATGTTCCACGCGTTCTGGATGGGCACCCTGTCCTGCATCTCCAGGCGTGCGGTGCCAGGCCTGGAGATATGGACGACCCTGAACGGGCCCTCCCACATGGGTTAGAACTTGTGCAACCCTTCCCTGGAGAGGACCCGCCTCAGGACGAGGTCGCCTGCCTTGAGCGTCCTGGAGCGGATGCTACGGCAGTGGTATCGCCGTAGTGCCTGCTGGTACCTTGCCGCCCTTAGTGCAGCTTCGCGGTGATGTTCCTCCCTCAGCATGAGGTCCATCCCCTGCATGGCGTCCTATTGTGTCTCATCAAACGCCAGGACCCATGCCGAGCGATGCTTGACCTCATGAGGGAGGACCGCTTCGGCTCCGTAGACAAGGAAGAACGGGGTCTTGCCAGTCGGCTTAGTGGCGGTGGTGCGGATGGACCACAACACAGACTGGAGCTCGTCATGCCAGCCCCTGCCACAGGCCTCGAGCTTCTTCTTGAAGGCCCGGGTCTTGAGGCCTCTCAGGACCTCCGCGTTGGCGTGTTCAGCCTGGCCATTGCTCCTGGGGTGCGCCACCGAAGCGTAGAAGATCTGCGTCCCAAGGTTAGCATGGTATGTTTTGAAGAGGTTACTGGTGAACTGCGAGCCATTGTCGGTGATGATGCGGTTGGGGACCCGGAAACAGCTCACAAGGCCCTTGATGAACTTAACTGCGGAACCAGCTGGGATCATGCGGATGGCTTCCACTTCCGCCCACTTGGTGAACTTGTCAATGGCGACGTAGAGGTAGCGGTAGCCCCCTAGCGCTCGAGGGAATGGGCCCAAGATATCCAGCCCCCAAACCACGAACGGCCATGTGAGAGGTATAGTCTGGAGGCCCTGAGCTGGCTGATGGATCTGCTTGGCGTGGAACTGGCAAGCTTCGCAGGACTTCACCAGCACACCTGCGTCGTTGAGCACCGTGGGCCAGTAGAATCCACTGCGGAACACCTTGCCGACGAGAGTCCGTGACGACGAGTGGTGTCCGCAGTCCCCACTGTGTATGTCAATCAGCAACTCCTTCCCCTGGTCCCTAGAAATGCAATGCACTGAAACATCATTTGGTCGCTTCCTGTACAACTCACCGTCCTGGATGCAGTATGCCGTGGCTTGCCAGACCACGCGCTCTGCATCCTCTTCCTTCTCCGGTAGCGCCCCTTGCATCAGATATTCCTTGAATTCCTTGGTCCAACATCCCTCTTGAGGCTCGAGCGCCAAGAGCAAGCGAGCTTCTGAGGTTGGGCCACAAGCTGGGGCTCCCGTGGCAGGCGGTTTTGGGAGCTCCTCCCGAGGCCGTGCCGTGCTTTAAAGTGGTGGCGTCACTAATGGCTTGAAGAGCAGCTCCTCGAAGACGCCAGGCTCTTGGGGCTGCAGCTTGGATGCCCTCCTGGCGATGTTGTCGGCTTCCTTGTTGATGCCACGGGGCACATGCTGCACCTCCAGGCCTAGGAACTGCTTTTCCATCTTACGTACTTCTGCGAGGTACGCCTCCATGTGCTCGTCCTTTGGCTCGCACACTTTGTTGGTGAAGTTGACGAGGAGCTGTGAGTCGCCCCTAACGGTGAGACGCTTCACCCCTAGAGCTGCCGCGGCCTTCAAGCCAGCTATGAGGCCTTCACATTCTGCAATGTTATTGGAGACCTTCTCGCCCTGCTGAAAACAGAGCTGCACAACGTAGTAGAGCTTGTCCTGCGTGGGCGAGATGAGTACTTCTCCAGCCCTCGCGCCCTGGTGCGCGAAGGCACTAGCAAAGTACATGACCCATCCGTCAGGCGCCTCACTTCCTGGCAAGGTAGACCGCTCCTCGCCCACTTCAAGTGCCGGGCATCCGTCCATTCCGCCACAAAATCAGTGAGCGCGACTCCCTTGATGACCCTGGTGGTGCTAAACTCCAACTGGAACGCCTGCAGCTTGATGTTCCACTCAGCGACCCTTCTAGCGGAGTAGGGGCTCCTGAGCACCCTATCTAATGGGTAGCCGAGACGACCTTGATAGGGTGTCCCTGGAAGTAGTGCCGCAACATGCGCAAGGCCACCAGGAGCGCGAGCAGGAGCTTCTGCGGCATGGGGTATCTTGCCCTTGCGTCCCTCAACACCGTGCTGACGAAATACACCGGGTGCTCGATGAGGACCGGCGTTTTGGTGAGGCTCGCGTCTTGTGCAAGCTGGGGTGCCTCCTGAGGTGGGGGGACCCCTGGTGCCTGGTCGCTTGCGGGAATCTCTACAGTGTCATCCTGCCGAGCTTGGTCTTCTGTTGCTGCCGCTATGGCTCTTGCTGCGCCTTCCTGATCTTGTGTCATCTTGAATGGCGACGTAGCTTGGCGTGGCGCACTCTTGGCCCGGTGCTCCTCCCGAACCACCACTAGCGCAGCGCTGGCGGAGTATGGGGTGGCGGAAAGAGAAAGTACTAGAGGCTTGAGAGGTCATGGCGCCACCGACACCGGTGGGCTGGTCAGGTATCTCTTGAGGTCTTGGAAGGCTTGGTCGGCCTCCAGAGTCCACTCGAACGGGCCCTTCTTATCAGCTTGAAAAAGGGTAAGGCGCGCTCTCCCAGCTTGGAGATGAAGCGCCCCAATGCAGTCACCCAACCAGCCAGCTTCTGCATTTCCTTGACGGTCTGCGACGGCCTCATGCCCTCAATGGCCTTGATCTTCTCCGGGTTCGCCTCGATCCTTCTGTGTGACACAAGGAATCCCAGCAGCTTGCCGGAAGGGACACCGAACACACACTTTTCTGGGTTAAGCCGCAAGTTCAACTGGCGCAAGCTTTCGATGGTCTCCTCCAGGTCCCGGATCAAGGTTCTCGCCTCCCGAGACTTCACCACAATGTCATCGACGTAGGCCTCCATGTTCCTCCCGAGCTGCCGCCCTTAAGCGATGTGCATCAGCCGCTGAAATGTCGCACCCGCGTTGCGTAGTCCGAAGGGCATACAGGTGTAGCAGTACACCCCGCACGGGGTCAGGCAGGCTGTCTTTTCTACATCTTCCACCGCCATCTTGATTTGGTGATACCCTGAGAACGCATCCAGGAAGCACAGTAGGTCGCACTCGGCGGTGGAGTCGATGATCTGGTCGATGCGCGGGACATGGAACGGATCTTGAGGGCACGCCTTGTTGAGGTTGGTGAAGTCAACACACATTCGCTCCTTCCAGCCTTTCTTCGGCACCACGACTGGGTTCGCCAGCCATTCGGGGTACCTAACCTCACGAATGGCACCTGCCACCTCCAACTTGCGGGTCTCTTAGATGATGAAGGCCTGCTTCTCCGTGAACTGCTGCCTTGCTCGCTGCTTCATAGGACGCCTCACTTCCTGACGAGGTAGACCCTGAATGGGCCCTCTCACATGGGTTAGAGCTTGTGCAACCCTTCCCTGGAGAGGACCCGCCTCAGGACGAGGTCGCCTGCCTCGAGCGTACTGGAGCGGATGCTGCGGCAGTGGTATCGCCATAGTGCCTGCTGGTACCTTGCCGCCCTTAGTGCAGCTTCGCGGCGACGTTCCTCCCCCAGCATGAGGTCCATCCCCTGCGTGGCGTCTTGCTGTGTTTCCTCAAACGCCAGGACCCGTGCGGAGTGATGCTTGACCTCATGAGGGAGGACCGCTTTGGCTCCATAGACAAGGAAGAACGGGGTCTCGCCAGTCGGCTTAGTGGCGGTGGTGCAGATGGACCACAACACAGACTAGAGATCATCATGCCAGCCCCTACCGCAGGCCTCGAGCTTCTTCTTGAAGGCCCGGGTCTTGAGGCCTCTCAGGACCTCCGCGTTGGCGTGTTCAGCCTGGCCATTGCTCCTGGGGTGCGCCACCGAAGCATAGAAGATCTGCGTCCCAAGGTTAGCACGGTATGTTTTGAAGAGGTTACTGGTGAACTGCGAGCCATTGTCGGTGATGATGCGGTTGGGGACCCGGAAACAGCTCACAAGGCCCTTGATGAACTTAACTGCGGAACCAGCTGGGATCATGCGGATGGCTTCCACTTCCGCCCACTTGGTGAACTTGTCGATGACGACGTAGAGGTAGCGGTAGCCCCCTGGCGCTCGAGGGAATGGGCCCAAGATATCCAGCCCCCAAACCACGAACGGCCATGTGAGAGGTATAGTCTGGAGGCCCTGAGCTGGCTGATGGATCTACTTGGCGTGGAACTAGCAAGCTTCGCAGGACTTCACTAGCTCACCTGCGTCGTTGAGCGCCATGGGCCATAGAATCCACTGCGGAACACCTTGCCGACGAGAGTCCGTGACGACGAGTGGTGTCCGCAGTCCCCACTGTGTATGTCAATCAGCAACTCCTTCCCCTGGTCCCTAGAAATGCAACGCAATGAAACATCATTTGGTCGCTTCCTGTACAACTCACCGTCCTGGATGCAGTATGCCGTGGCTTGCCGGACCATGCGCTCTGCGTCCTCTTCCTTCTCCGGTAGCGCCCCTTGCATCAGATATTCCTTGAATTCCTTGGTCCAACATCCCTCTTGAGGCTCGAGCGCCAAGAGAAAGTGAGCTTCTGAGGTTGGGCCACAAGATGGGCCTCCCGTGGCAGGCGGTTGTGGGAGCTCCTCCCGAGGCCGTGCTGTGCTTGAAAGTGGTGGCGTCGCTAACGGCTTGAAGAGCCGCTCCTCGAAGACGCCAGGCTCTTGGGGCTGTAGCTTGGATGCCCTCCTGGCGATGTCATCGGCTTCCTTGTTGGTGCCACGGGGCACATGTTGCACCTCCAGGCCTAGGAACTTCTTTTCCATCTTACGTACTTCTATGAGGTACGCCTCCATGTGCTCGTCCTTTGGCTCGTACACCTCATTAGAGAATTTGATGAGGAGCTGTGAGTCGCCCCTAATAGTGAGGCGCTTCACCCCTAGAGCTGCCGCGGCCTTCAAGCCAGCTATGAGTCCTTCGCATTCTGCAATGTTATTGGAGACCTTCTCGCCCTGCTGAAAACTGAGCTGCACAGCCTAGTAGAGCTTGTCCTGCGTGGGCGAGATGAGTACTGCTCCAGCCCCGCGCCCTGGTGTGCGAAGGCACCATCAAAGTACATAACCCATCCATCAGGCGCCTCACTTCCTGGCGAGGTAGACCGCTCCTCGCCCATTTCAAGTGCCGGGGCATCCATCCATTCCGCCACAAAATCAGCGATTTGCGACTCCCTTGATGACCCTGGTGGTGCTAAACTCCAACTGGAATGCCTGCAGCTCGATGTTCCACTCAGCGACCCTTCTAGCGGAGTTGGGGCTCCTAAGCACCCTCTCTAACGGTTAGCCGAGACGACCTTGATAGGGTGTCCCTGGAAGTAGTGCCGCAACATGCGTGAGGCCACCAGGAGTGCGAGCAGGAGCTTCTGCGGCATGGGGTATCGTGCCCTTGCGTCCCTCAACACCGTGCTGACGAAATACACCAGGTGCTCGATGAGGACCGGCGTGTTGGTGAGGCTCGCATGTTGTGCAAGTTGGGGTGCCTCCTGAGGTGGGGGGACCCCTGGCGCCTGGTCGCTTGCGGGAATCTCTACGGTGTCATCCTGCCGAGCATGGTCTTCTGTTGCTGCCGCTATGGTTCTTGCTGCGCCTTCCTGATCTTGCGTCATCTTGAATGGCGACGTAGCTTGGCGTGGCGCACTCTTGGCCCGGTGCTCCTCCCGAACCGCCACTAGCGCAGCGCTGGCGGAGTATGGGGTGGCGGAAAGATAAAGTACTAGAGGCTTGAGAGGTCGTGGCGCCTCCGACACCGGTGGGCTGGTCAGGTATATCTTGAGGTCTTGGAAGGCTTGGTCGGCCTCCAGAGTCCACTCGAACGGGCCCTTCTTCTTCATCAGCTTGAAAAAGGGTAAGGCGCGCTCTCCCAGCTTGGAGATGAAGCGCCCCAATGCAGTCACCCAACCAGCCAGCTTCTGCATTTCCTTGACGGTCTGCGACGGCCTCATGCCCTCAATGGCCTTGATCTTCTCCGGGTTCGCCTCGATCCCTCTGTGTGACACAAGGAATCCCAGCAGCTTGCCGGAAGGGACACCGAACACACACTTTTCTAGGTTAAGCCGCAAGTTCACCTGGCACAGGCTTTCGAAGGTCTCCTTCAGGTCTCGGATCAAGGTTCTCGCCTCCCGAGACTTCACCACAATGTCATCGACGTAGGCCTCCATGTTCCTCCCGAGCTTCCGCCCTTAAGCGATGTGCATCTGCCGCTGAAAGGATGCACCCGCGTTGTGCAGTCCGAAGGGCATACAGGTGTAGCAGTACACCCCGCACAGGGTCAGGGAGGCTGTCTTTTCTACATCTTCCACCGCCATCTTGATTTGGTGATACCCTGAGAACGCACCCAGGAAGCATAGTAGGTCGCACTCGGCCGTGGAGTCGACGATCTGGTCGATGCGCGGGAGAGCGAACGGATCTTGAGGGCACGCCTTGTTGAGGTTGGTGAAGTCGACACACATTCACTCCTTCCAGCCTTTCTTGGGCACCACGACTGGATTCACCAGCCATTCGGGGTACCTAACCTCACGAACGACACCTGCCCCCTCCAAGTTGCGGGTCTCTTGGACGATGAAGGCCTCCTTCTCCCTGGACTGCCGCCTTGCTCGCTGCTTCACAGGGTGCCTCACTTCCTGGCGAGGTAGACCCTGAACTGGCCCTCCCACATGGGTTAGAGCTTGTGCAACCCTTCCCTGGAGAGGACCCGCCTCAGGACAAGGTCGCCTGCCTCGAGCATCCTGGAGCGGATGTTGCGGCAGTGGTATCGCCGTAGTGCCTGTTGGTACCTTGCCGCCCTTACCGCAGCTTCCCGGCGACGTTCCTCCCCTAGCATGAGGTCCATCCCTTGCGTGGCGTCCTGCTGCGTTTCATCAAACGCCAGGACCCACGCGGAGCGATGCTTGACCTCATGAGGGAGGACCGCTTCGGCTCCGTAGACAAGGAAGAACGGGGTCTCGCCAGTCGGCTTAGTGGCGGTGGTGCAGATGGACCACAACACAGACTAGAGATCATCATGCCAGCCCCTACCGCAGGCCTCGAGCTTCTTCTTGAAGGCCCGGGTCTTGAGGCCTCTCAGGACCTCCGCGTTGGCGTGTTCAGCCTGGCCATTGCTGCTGGGGTGCGCCACCGAAGCGTAGAAGATCTGCGTCCCAAGGTTAGCACGGTATGTTTTGAAGAGGTTACTGGTGAACTGCGAGCCGTTGTCGGCGATGATGTGGTTGGGGACCCGGAAACAGCTCACAAGGCCCTTGATGAACTTAACTGCGGAACCAGCTGGGATCATGCGGATGGCTTCCACTTCCACCCACTTGGTGAACTTGTCGATGGAGACGTAGAGGTAGCGGTAGCCCCCTGGCGCTCGAGGGAATGGGCCCAAGATATCCAGCCCCCAAACCGCGAACGACCATGTGAGCGGTATAGTCTGGAGGCCCTGAGCTGGCTGATGGATCTGCTTGGCGTGGAACTGGCAAGCTTCGCAGGACTTCACCAGCTCACCTGCGTCGTTGAGCGCCGTGGGCCAGTAGAATCCACTATGGAACACCTTGCCGACGAGAGTCCGTGATGACGAGTGGTGTCCGCATGTAACGCCCATGATGCGGCTATATCTCCTACGTGTCGGAGCATGACTTAGAGGCATAACCGCATTGTAAGCAATGTCGCAAGAGAGGTAATCTTCACACAACCCATGTAATGAAAAAAGGGATACATAGTTGGCTTACAATCGCCACTTCACACAATACATGAATAAAGCATTACATCAACCAGATACAATCAAGGTCCGACTACAGAACCAAAATAAAAGAAGACTACCCCTGATGCTACAGATCCCCGATCGCCCCAACTGGGCTCCACTACTAATCGAAAGGAAAACGAAACAATACAACGAACACGATTTTCAATGAGTTCCTCCTTGAGCTTGGTTGCGACACCTGCACGATATCATCGGCACCTGCAAACTGGTTTTCAAAGTAATCTGTGAGCCATGGGGACTCAGCAATCTCACACCCTCGCGATCAAGACTATTTAAGCTTATAGGTAGGGAAAAGGTATGAGGTGGAGCTGCAGCAAGCACTAGCATAAAAATGGTGGCTAACTTACGCAAATGAGAGCGAGAAGAGAAGGCAAGGCACGGTCGAGAAACTATGATCAATAAGTGATCCAAGACTACTTACGTTCATGCATAACTCCAACACCGTGTTCACTTCCGGGACTTCGCCGAGAAGAGACCATCACGGCTACACACGTGGTTGATGCGTTTTAATTAAGTTAAGTTTCAGGTTTTCGACAACCGGACATTAACAAATTCCCATCTGCCCATAACCGCGGGCTCGGCTTTCGAAAGTTCAAATCCCTGCAGGGGTGTCCCAACTTAGCCCATCACAAGCTCTGACGGTCAACGAAGCATATTCCTTCTCCCAAGACAATCCGATCAGACTCGGAATCCCGGTTACAAGACATCTCGACAATGGTAAAACAAGTCCAGCAAAGCCACCCGAATGTGCCGATAAATCCCGATAGGAGCTGCACATATCCCGTTCTCAGGGCACACCGGATAAGCAATCCGTACAACTAAAACCAGCCCTCGAGTTTCCCCGAGGTGGCGCTGCAAGGGGCTCTAGTTTGGACCAACACTCAGAGGAGCACTGGCCCGGGGGGGATTAAATAAAGATGACCCTTGGGTTGGCCGACCCAAGGGAAATAAAAGGCTAGGTGGCAAATGGTAAAACCAATGTTGGGCCTTGCTGGAGGAGTTTTATTCAAGGCGAACTGTCAAGGGGTTCCCATTATGACCCAACCGTGCAAGGAACGCAAAATCAAGGAACATAACACCGGTATGACGGAAACTAGGGCGGCAAGAGTGGAACAAAACACTAGGCATAAGGCCGAGCCTTCCACCCTTTACCAAGTATATAGATGCATTAAGTAAATAAGATATATTGTGATATCCCAACAAATATCCATGTTCCAACATGGAACAAACTCCAATCTTCACCTGGATCTAGCAACGCTATAAGAGGGGCTGAGCAAAGCAGTAACATAGCCAAACAACGGTTTTCTAGGACAAGGAGGGTTAGAGGCTTGACATGGCAATATGGGAGGCATGATAAGAAAGTGGTAGGTATCGCAGTATATGCATAGCAAAAGAGCGAGCATCTAGCAAGCAAAGATAGAAGTGATTTCGAGAGTATGGTCATCTTGCCTGCAAAGTTCGAGAAGACGAAAGCTTGATCCTCGTAAGCGTACTCAACGGGTACCTCGAACACGAACTCGTCTCCCGGCTCTACCCAAAGAAAGAACACAAGCAAAGGGAGACACAATCAACCACGTGCAATGCACAAGCAACATGATGCAAAACATGGCATGTTATGCGGGATGTGATATGCAATGCATATGCATGATTCGGAAGGGAAAGATTGAATCAGGCCTCAACTTGGAAAACCAAGAGTGCCACTAGAAAGATGAGTTTATTTCAGTCGAAATCGATATAAATATCACCGGAATCGGATGCACGGTTTGCAAATGACAAGCAAAACAAATATGGCACCGATCTGCGATTAACAGCACGAGGCCATCTAAATGCATCAAGAACAACAAGCTACTGCACTCTAACATGACAACAAAATACATGGCAGGGATCCACTCAAGATGCTTGACAAAAGATGAACACTGAGCTACGGCTAATTCACTCAATAGTAGGTTCAAACAAGCATGGCAAAAGTGCAAAAGATTACAGGTTACCCACTTGGTGAAAATAACAACATGCCAGTAATTTAACATCAGGAAGCAATGTTTAGAGCAAGATAACAATATGCTACAGGAAAATATCATGGCAAAGAAAGGCATGGCATGAAGCTACTCAAAGCATACAACAAAAGTCCCTTACTGACCATAAGCCAAAAGGGATCAGAAAATACAATGGCAACCATGTGAACATAGCAATTATCGTTAACAGATTCAGACTTGGCAAAAAACTGGAACATGGCAAAAACAGATTCACGTAGGCATGTTTACGAGCTCAAAGCACTCACCACATAGCATGGCATGACAAACTAAGCATACACCCAGCAAGTAGAAATGACATAGAAGCTAAACATGGCAAGAACAAGAACATAGCATGCATGGGTCAACTACAACAACCTCGGCAAAAATGCTTAACATGTAAACATTCTGCCAGGAACATGTTATAGCAAAAGTAGAGCTCGATTGAGTCAATCTAGGTTGCTCAATAATTGCAAACAAAGACATGGATGGATAGAGCATAACATTATCTACAAAACATCCTTACTGATCATGCTCAAAAGAGGCATGGATCACTCTGTAGCAACAAGAATACATGGCATAAAAATATTAACAGGGCAAAGACTTAGAAGATTTCTAAGTCCCTGAAATCAGCAACATCACGAGAGCTATTTTGCATGCTTGTGCTAGTCACCACAAAGATCACAAAAATACATGGCATACACCCCAGTAAAGACGGCATGGCATACTTCAAAACTCATGTAGGGCTCAAGTTCATAGGAGGCACACATCAATCATGGCAAAAATGACAAATGTCCAATTACTGATACGAAACTGAAACTAACAGCATTTAGGGCATCAAGATGAGATCAAATGAACATGATGCAATGAGATGAAATGAAGTATTCGTCGAGATGAACATTTCGGTATGCCACACGCACAAATCGGAGCCACGGATGCAGAGTTATGCCATGACGAAGAATGCTAAAAATATCCGGGAGAGGGGGAAAAAGTCAACCGGTTAGGGTTTCCAGATCCAGATCAGATCGGGCATGGAAGTCGAGGTCGCCGGAAACACTGTTCACCGAAGATGGGTCACCGGCCGGAGATGAGGAAGAGGCGGGGAGGCGAGGTGGTGGTGCGGCCGTGCGGCGGAGGAGGTCGGCGAGGACGGGGTGACGGCGAGCTCCGGAGCCTGGCACGGCTTCCGGCGATGGCGTGCGGCGGCGCCGGCCGGCTGTTGCGGCGAAGGGCGGCGCGGTGGAGGAGAAGGCGGCGCGAGGCGGCGGACGGGGTGAGGCGACCGGGCGAAGGCGAGGCGGCGGGCTCCCTCCGCGGGATCTAGCGGCGGCGGGGATGGGCCCCGCGGGCTCGCCCCGGGCCTGGGCGGGCCGCGCGGATGGGAGGCGCGGGGAGGCCAGGTGGCGAGCGGGGAGTGGGCGAGGGAGGCTGCTGCGTGATGCGGAGCATCCCAAGATCAACCCCATGGACGCACCCACACCTCCAACGACACTACTTGGACCAATGACACGAGCCCGAGCCAAAGCTATCAAAGATAAGGTGAACTCACTCCTCTCCGAACTTCCACTTTCTATGCATGAGACATGCCTACTACCTAAGTCCGAGATGTTGTGCATGATTAGGTACCAAGAGGGTCCTCCCGAAGATGCGCATGAAGACGGACAAGTCCCCATGTCCATGGATGAGGAGAACCAACGGAAGGAGCCAAGAGCATCTCCCAGGCCCTGGACATCCGGCCAAGGCCCCGGACATCCGGCCCCTGGAGCGCCTTCCTCTACAGCTGCTCAACCACCAAGTGCCTACAGGCCCCGGACATCCGGCCCCGCAAGCCCGGACATCCGGCACTTCCCGAGGTCCCGGACATCCGGCCCCCCTGCCCGGAAATCCGGACCCCCCGAACCCGAGAGCAACATGGCCAGCTTCACCAGCCCAGACATCCGGCCTCCATAGCCCGGACATTCGGCCCTCCGTGAATGCCCGGACATCCAGCCCGACGCCCGGACGTCCGGCCTCCCTGTCTGCGCACAGTAAAGGGCCGAGGCCCGTGTACCCATTCTACCCGACTATATATATACTCCATCCCGTACAACTTTCTAGGGTTAGCAAATGTTTAGCTCGTATTTGTGGGAGATCTTTGCTCATCCACTTGGTTACCTTCTCCTCGGAGATTCGAGCCTCCACCGGAGAAGATCCCCCAAGCGGATTCAAGACCCCTCTTTAGGGAAGAACATCAAGACCTCCTCACGGAGAAGAACCGGTTACCCTTTTGTATCATCCCTAGTTGTCCATGGACCGTGTATCGTTCTATGTATCCGAGGATCTAGCACATGTGTGACTTGTTCTTGTTAGTTTGAGTGTTCCTCTTGTGTTTCCCCTTGTGATTTCCCCCGTTTCCCTCTTTGTGTTCCTCGTGTTCTTCACGGGATCCGCTCCTTTCTTGAAAGATCGGGCGATTAGGGTTCAACCCTACATCATCTTGGTATCTAGAGCCAGGTTGATCACGATTTCGGAGCCTCCCCGTTGTGTTTATAGCCTTGTTTTGTTGTTTTTCATCCTAATTCGAAAATTCCCCACCAAAAATAGCCCCAATTTTTTTTTGTGATTTGTTGGTATGTTGAGATTTTGTTGGTTTGGATCCGTGGATTTGCTTTGTTTTGAGTGGATCTAGCTTGCCATCCTTTTACCCCCATTTTCCATCCACAAACTCCTCTGAATTTCGCCCGGATTTAACCTCCCCACGCGGTGTTCATTCCGTTCATCCCCAGATCTAGAGCCCGGACATCCGGCCCGTAGAGCCCGGACATCCGGCCCCTGGCAGCAACATATCCATCCACCGCCCCAATTTCCACCAAATTTTGTTCCGGTGTCCACCATATACCATATACACTTCCGCATACCTCCTCCACTTCTGCATAGCCTAAGCATTTTTGGAAAGTTTCACTCTCCGACACAATTGCTACTTCGAGGTTTGATAATTTGAGTTGTGGTACCGTATCCTTTTGTGTTTCGGCTATTTAGGTACAGTTCGACATCGACATCACCGCCGCTCATCTTCGCCATGAACGCGTCATCAACAACCACCACCTCGACTACAACTTGGTATTCATGCCACCATTTTAACACCATACCGGAAGCAAGACCGGTAACCTCATCTTGGTATTGGACATATCATTCTTGCCATTACATTGATAGCCATCATAGCCTTACTCCTTTGCCTTGCTTACCCATCGAGACTAGCCATTGAGTATTGCCGGCAACGAGACTTGGGCACACTAGTGATCATACTTCCCATAGCATACATACATCATTGTTGCATATCTTGGTATCATCTCTTGTGTCATAAAGTTGTCATCGCATACTCATTTGCTATCTTGGTTCTTCAAGCATTGCATGAGAAAAGAGCTCAAACATCAAAGAGCCAAACAAGCTTTTAAGCAAAGAGAAAAGATAAGCAAAGAGCTTTTAAGCAAGAACCATATCATCTTACAACATTAAGATTGTCATACTCAATCATCTTGGATCATATCATAGCAACACCGTGCATAGAACATATTTGGGATAGAAGTCATTGCATTTTTTCTAAGTAGGTTGTGCCCAAGTTCTTGTATCTGCATATTGTGCAATCGTGCTAGAGTCTCTCTAGTGTTGTGCAACATGAGCATTTTTGTGGATTCCACATTTTGGCTCACCCTTGGTTGCATAACCCCACTTATCTTTTTTGTGCGTGTGTTTCCGTGTACCTTATATGCTTGGTCTACTTGTTACATTGCATCTTGCGAATCTTTTCCAACATTATTTAAGCTCACTTACAATTGCATCAAATTTAGTGCCACCATCCTAACCAAGCTCCACCAAAAGATTTTACTTGTGTAGGTGTGAGAAACTGACAAGAACTCGTACCAATTGTGCTATTTCCTTCTCCTACATTGGAGTGATCCTCGATCCACTTTCAACTTCAGTTAAGGTAAATTTGGTACTCGTTCTTCTCTTTCTACCACTCACATTTGTCTTGGAATGATGGATAGGCCAAGTACTTCTACCAACCCACTCTTCATGGAGCAAGACAACGACATGAACTCCTTCGTCACCAAGAGTCACCTCTTTGGTGCACAACGTGCTTTGCAGCAAGAGCAACAAGCTATGAGTGAATGCATCGACAACGTTGCCGCCGACTTGCGACTTTCCGAGGAACGTACAAGGGACTACTTCGACCACAAGATCGACGATCACAAGCAAGAGAATGACACAAGGATGGACGAAATTCGTGCTTTGTTGCTCAACCGCTCGTCTTCCACTTCAATAAGGAGCCGTTCAAGCTGCCACTCCGACTTCACCCTCTCCGGATCAAGTACACCAACATCGAACACTCTTCGTCGAGCCGCACGCACCGACCTTCAAGCAAGCCTCAATCCCCTACGAGACACCGACTGTCAAGAGCGCCGACAACGTCAAACTTAATAGGCCTTTGCGCTAGCACGAGAACGGCAATGACAACACCAACATGAAGAGGAAGAGCGAGCGCGTCTACACCAAAATGCTCAAGATGCTGAGGCACAACGTCAAGAACAACAACTCCGTGACGCTCAAGCACTTGCGGCGCAACAAGATCTACGCAATTCGAGTCGAGCCATTGCTGACCGAAGCCGACAAGCCCGTGAACAAGAGGAAGCCCTTCGCGAAGAAATTCAAGAACGAAGATTTCAAGCTCGCGTGCATCGTCAAGTTCCTCCTCGAGCTCTACAAGTTCCTCCACAAGCTCGCCAAGAACAACCAGTCAATCAAGAGCATGAAGACAATGGAGATCCTCCATGACAAGATCAACATGACGATAACAATCCTCCGCGCCAAGAGCACCACGAGTTGTAGAATCATCAACAACATGGGCGTCATCATCCCCGACCCCAACACAATGAAGAGCAACGTTATGGCAAACTCAAGTTCACCATGCCCAAGTTCAACGGTAGCAACGACCCCGAAGAGTACCTTTCATGGGCATTAAAGGTTGACAAGATCTTCCTTTGCAAAATTTTGAAGAAGAGAAGAAGATCGCGATGGCATCCCTTGAGTTCCAAGACTATGTGCTCATTTGGTGGGAACAAATCATAGAGCACCGAGAGGCAAGAGGTGAACCAGCCATCACTACTTGGGCGCAAATGAAGGATGTCATGAGAGCACGCTTCGTATCTACCTACTACAACCGCGAACTCTTCAAGAAACTCCAACAACTCAAGCAAGGACCAAAGAGCGTTGAAGAATACTACAAGGAGATGGAGATTGCAATGATAAGAGTCAATGTCACAGAAGATGATGAGCAAACAATGGCACGTTTCTTGAACGGACTCAATCACCCTATCAAGAAGATCGCCGACTTCCAACCATACTCAAATCTCATCAAGCTAGTGCACCAAGCTACCAAAGCGGAACGCCAAGTGTAAGATCTAGTGTTGTGCAACAAGAGCAATTTTGTGGATTCCACATTTTGGCTCACCCTTGGTTGCACAACCCCACTTATCTTTTTTGTGCGTGTGTTTCCGTGTACCTTATATGCTTGGTCTACTTGTTACATTGCATCTTGCGAATCTTTTCCAACATTATTGAATCTCACTTACAATTGCATCAAATTTAGTGCCACCATCCTAACCAAGCTCAACCAAAAACTTTTACTTGTGTAGGTGTGAGAAACCGACAAGAACTCGTACCAATTGTGCTATTTCCTTGTCCTACATTGGAGTGATCCTCGATCCACTTTCAACTTCGGTCAAGGTAAATTTGGTACTAGTTCTTCTCTTTCTACCACTCACATTTGTCTTGGAATGATGGATAGGCCAAGTACTTTTACCAACCCACTCTTCATGGAGCAAGACGACGACATGAACTCCTTCATCACCAAGAGTCACCTCTTTGGGGCACAACGTGCTTTGCATCAAGAGCAACAAGCTATGAGTGAATGCATCGACAACCTTGCCGCCGACTTGCGACTTTTCAAGGAACGTACAAGGGACTACTTCGACCACAAGCTCGACGATCACAAGCAAGAGAATGACGCAAGGATGGACGAAATTCATGCTTTGTTGTTCAACCGCTCGTCTTCCACTTCAAGGAGCTGTTGTAGCCGCCACTCCGACTTCACCCTCTCCGGCTCAAGTACACCGACATCGAACACTCTTTGCCGAGCCGCGCGCATCGACCGTCAAGCAAGCCTCAATCCCCTATGAGACACCGACTCTCAAGAGCGCCAACAACGGCAAACTCAAGAGGCCTTTGCGCTAGAACGAGAACGGCAATGACAACACCAACATGAAGAGGAAGAGCGAGCGTGTCTACACCAAAATGCTCAAGATGCCGAGGCACAACGTCAAGAACAACAACAACTCCGTGACGCTCAAGCACTTGCGGCGCAACAAGCTCTACGCGATTCGAGTCGAGCCGTTGCCGACCGAAGCCGACAAGCCCGTGAACAAGAGGAAGCACTTCACGAAGAAATTCAAGAACGAAGATTTCAAGCTCGCGTGCATCATCAAGTTCCTCCTCGAGCTCGACAAGTTCCTCCACAAGTTCGCCAAGAACAACTAGTCAATCAAGAGCATGAAGACAATGGAGATCCTCCATGACAAGAACATGACGATAACAATCCTCCGCGCCAAGAGCACCACGAGTTGTACAATCATCAACAACATGAGCGTCATCATCCCCGACCCCAACACAATGAAGAGCAACATTATGGCAAACTCAAGTTCACCATGCCCAAGTTCAACGGTAGCAACAACCCTAAAGAGTACATTTCATGGGCATTGAAGGTTGACAAGATCTTCCGTTTGCACAATTTTGAAGAAGAGAAGAAGATCGCGATGGCATCCCTTGAGTTCCAAGACTATGTGCTCATTTGGTGGGAAAAAATCATAGAGCGCCGAGAGGCAAGAGGTGAACCACCCATCACTACTTGGGCGCAAATGAAGGATGTCATGAGAGCACGCTTCGTACCTACCTACTACAACCGCGACCTCTTCAAGAAACTCCAATAACTCAAGCAAGGAACAAAGAGCGTTGAAGAATACTACAAGGAGATGGAGATTGCAATGGTAAGAGCGAATGTCACGGAAGATGATGAGCAAACAATGGCACGTTTCTTGAACGGACTCAATCACCCTATCAAGAAGATCGCCGACTTCCAACCATACTCAAATAAAATCGAGCTAGTGCACCAAGCTACCAAAGAGAAACGCCAAGTGCAAGATGATTTCAATTATGCCAAGTTCTCATCCAAGTCCTACGGCTTCTCCAACAACCAAGCTTCAACGACTCCAACACCGACTACAAGACCTTCTACTTCCAACATCGACAAGTCGACTTCCAAGAAAGCTTCGTCACCTACAAGCCATCCTCCTACGAGCAACTTCAAGCCAAGAGCTTCATCATCATCATCAACTCCAACCGACGAGACCGTCAAGACGAGTTCCTTCAAGTTTTTCACTTGTGGAGGCCGAGGCCACAAGTCCTACGAGTGCACCAACAAGCGAACCATGGTCTTCAACGACGATGGCACTTATGACTCCATGAGCGAAGGCGAAATGGAAGCCCTCGAGCAAGTCGCCATGCACCGCCAAGTGAACAATGAAGAAGAACAAGTCTTTTGTGATGAAGACTCAAGGCCCGCACTTGTTGTCTCCAAAGTCTTGACTCTCCAACATTACCAATAAGAAGACCAACGATGCCACATATTCCACACCAAGGCTGACGTCAATGGACGATCCATCAAGGTCATCATCGATGGAGGGAGTTGTCATAATATCGCAAGTGAAGAACTTTACTCCAAGCTCCAATTGCCCAAGACGAAGCATCCACATCCATACAAAGTGCAATGGCTTAGTGACTCCAGCACTATCCAAGTCGAGCACTGGGTACAAGTCTCCTTCCAGATTGGCTCCTACGAAGACACCTTGGAGTGCGACATCGTTCCAATGACCATTTGTCATCCTCTCCTTGGACGACCATGGCAATTCGATAGAGGAGTCATACACAATGGCCAAACGAACCACTACATATTCAAGATGAAGGGCAAGGAGTACGTCCTCCGTCCATTGTCGCTATATTTTCCAAAATTGATCTTAAGAGTGGTTACTATCAAATCCGCATACAAGAAGGTGATGAATGGAAAACCGCATTCAAAACAAAGTTTGGTTTATATGAGTGGTTAGTCATGCCTATGGGTCTTTCGGAAGCACCGGGCACTTTTATGCGCCTCATGAATCATGTCTTTCGCCCTTACATTGGTATATTTGTTGTGGTCTACTTTGATGACATTCTTGTGTTTAGCAAATCTATCAAAGAGCATGTCACCCATGTCCGCACCGTTTTGCAAACTCTTAGAAAAGAGCGCCTCTATGCTAATATGGAGAAATGCCTTTTTGGTGTTGATAAGCTCCTTTTCTTGGGTTTTGTTGTTTCTTCTAAGGGTGTTCATGTTGATGAGTCCAAGATTAATGCTATTAAGACTTGGCTGCAACCAACCAACTTGCATCAAGTGCGTAGTTTTCTTGGCCTTGCGGGTTTCTATCGTCGCTTTGTGAAGGATTTTAGCACCATTGCTTCGCCTTTGCATGCATTGAGCAAGAAGAATGCGCCTTTTGTTTGGGGACCATCCCAAGATACCACATTCAATGAGCTTAATAATTTGCTTACTCATGCTCCCGTACTTGTGTTACCCAACTTCGACAAGCCTTTTGAAATTCATTGCGATGCTAGTGGTAATGGCATAGGAGGTGTGTTAACGCAAGAGAAGTGCCCCATATCTTACTTTAGTGAGAAACTTTCCGGAGCGCAACTCAATTACCCCATCTATGACAAAGAGCTATATGCTTTAGTCCGTGTTTTGCATGAATGGGAACATTACCTTCGTCCCCATGAGTTTATCATTCATACCGATCATGAGACTCTCAAGTATCTTAAGGGGCAAACAAAGTTGAACAAGAATCATGCTAAATGGAGTGAATTTATTGAGTCTTTTCCCTATGTCATCAAGTACATCAAGGGTAAAGAAAACATCGCAGCGGATGCTCTTTCCTGCATATGCATGCTTGTCACGCAACTTGAGTTAGATGTCATTGGCTTCGAGCATATCAAAGACTTGTATGAGCATGATGCAACTTTTGCTACTCCTTATGCCAAGTGTTTGTCGAATACATCTTGAAAATGCTATTACATCAAAGACGGCTATCTTATGAGAGCTAACAAACTTTGCATCCCCGAGTCGTCTCTTCGTTTGTTGCTTTTGTAGGAATCACATGGAGGAGGCTTAATGGGACACTTCGGACGCGACAAGACGTTCGCCACACTCTCGAAGAGCTACTTTTGGCCAAAGATGTTTCGGGACGTCAATCGTTTCACCAACCGGTGTTCTACATGTCGCAAAGCTAAGTCCAAAGCTCAATCTCATGGTCGCTATACACCTTTACCAATTCCATAGCAACCATGCATGGGAAGACATTAGCATGGACTTTGTACTTGGTTTGCCTAGGACTCGCAATGGGAAAGATTCCATATTTGTCGTTGTGGACCGTTTCTCAAAAATGGCACATTTTATTCCTTGCCACAAGATAGATGATGCTTCACATGTTGCTAATCTATTTTGTAGGGAAATTTTGCGTCTCCATGGTGTGCCAAAAACAATCGTCTCGAACCGCGACATCAAGTTCCTTAGCTACTTTTGGAAGACCCTATGCGCCAAGCTCGGAATCAAGCTACTCTTCTCCACGGCGTACCATCCTAAAACCGACGGCCAAACGGAGGTGACAAACCGCACACTCTCCGCTCTACTTCGAGTACTCATCAAGAAGAACATCAAGGAGTGGGAGGAGTGTCTACCCATCGTCGGGTTCGCCTACAACCGAGCTAGACACTCAACAACCGGCAAGTCCCCTTTCGAGGTCGTCTACGGATTCAACCCTTTGTCACCATTGGATATTCTACCTCTACCACTCCAAGAGCGAATCAATTTGGATGCAAGTGCATGAGCGAACCATCTCAATAAGGTGCATGAAGATACAAGAAACACCATCGAGAGCCAAGTACAACACCTTGCGACCAAGCTCAATGTCAACAAGCACCCTATGATTGTCGGATTTCGGGTTCCGGCAGACCCTAGAGGTTAGAACAATGGGGTGCGCGTGGAGATTTCGCCTTCTACCTACCTGCACCCCACCGCCTCGCTAAGATCTAAGCTATGGAAAGAATAGCACAAGAGACACAGGGTTTATACCAGTTCGGGCAACCATTGTGGTGTAATACCCTACTCTAGTTTGTGGTGTGCTGGATTGCCTCTTGGGCTGATGATGATGAGCAATACAAGGAAGAACAGCCTCGCGAGGGTCTGTTCATGGCTGGGGGATGAACTTCTAGGAGGAGTTCACTCATCCTTCTCTCTCTCGCTCTGCGTGATGCTACTCGATCCGATCCCAGCTTGTTTCTGGATTGGCCGATCCTCTCTACCCTGGGGGTGGCTAGTCCTATTTATAGGCAAAGGCCCTGGGCCTCTTCCCAAATATTGAGCGGGAAGGGCGCCAACAATTGGCCATTTTGAAGGGGAACATCTGGGACACTTATCCTGACTAAAGTTGATCCTCGCCTGCCAAAGGCTCGGGTGGTGACGCTGGCTTGGGCTCCACAATGACTTCCTCCCTGCTGTTGGGCTGGTCTTAGTCTCGTTGCACCGAAACGGGTGCCTTTGCTTGATGCTCTCACCTGCGCTTGCTTCCTTTGCACTAAAGAGGAAAGGAGGACACTGTGCGGGCTGGCGCCCGCCTGGCGCCCTTGGTCGTCATGGCTTGTGTCACGGGCACCTCGTGAGGTACCCCGCCTTGATCTCTCCGCCTCCTCGCGAGCCAGCCTGATGAGGCCGTGCCTGAGGAAGCTCCGTGTCGTCCGCCCCGCGAGGCTTGGCCCCTCGCGAGGGTCTTGGGTCTGTGTTGATGAAGATGGGCCGTGCTGGGCCCCCCTTTGAGCCACGCCACAGGCAGGCAAGTCTGGGGACCCCCGTTCCCAGAACACCGACAGTAGCCCCCGGGCCCAAGGCACGCCCGGACTTGGCTGTGCAGGGAGGCGAAAGGGCAAGAGCAAAGCACCGCGGGCCCTAACAGCCTCCGGCCTTGGGCGCCGCGTGGCGGTTGATTGGACGTGAGCGCCTCAACAACCGCGCGTGTTGATAAAGGAGCGGCATCTGCCTAGGCTTTGCTTTTTTTTGCTTTCTCCGGTCGCTGCTCAGATCCCCTTTCCTGCGCCTCTCCTTCCTTCCTCCAAAATTTCCAGATCTACTTCGACCGCGTGACCTAGGAAGCCATGGCGCCTCGTCAGTCCCCGGCCGGAGCTTGGTACTCGTCTGCCCTGGATTCGCCGAATGTGTCGGAGGCGAGCCTCGCCTGGTTGCGCCGGATGGCGGCGGCGCAGGGCATCGACGGGGCGAAGGTGTTCAAGGCCGGCTCCGCCACCCCTGAGGGCCAAGGGAGCACCTTCTATCCGCTCTTTGTAAGCGCCATTGCTGCTGGCCTGGTGCCTCCCTTCTCCGAGTTCTTCTTCTCTGTCCTTCGTCATTATAAGCTACAGGCTCTGCATCTCCACCCCAACTCCGTCCTTCTCCTGGCAATCTTCGCCTATTACTGCGAGGCTCACGTAGGGGTGCAGCCCTCAGTGGCCTTGCTGCGCCACTACTTCTACCTCCAGACCTCTCGCGGTCCTGGTTCCGCGTGCGCGAGCTTCATCGCGTACGGTGGCGCCATTGCCATTTCGAACCCCGGGAAAAGGATTGAGGGCTTTAGGAGCAAGTGGGTCTTGGCAGATGCTGGGCGCATCCACCCTCGACCGATCTTGCCCATGGAGCAACCCACGAGCTCCAGCGATTGGGGTCAAGCAGAGCTCGCGGACTCCCGCGCAAAGCTGGTGTTGGAGAAGATGGACGCGGATCTGAGGCCGGCCAACATGGCGGCGGCGAAGCTGACCGGCGCGTCGCTGCTGAGGGAATTCCTGGAGCACCAGCTGGCTCCGCTTCGGCGGTACTCACTTCCGATGTGGAGGCCCCATCCGAGCCCTGTGGTCTTGGCCGACGAAGCTCTGGCTGCGGTCCTCCAATCTCTGATCGAGGGCGATGTGGCGAGGTTGGAGAGCGCTCCTACGCCCTTGTTCCTCCGTGACGACTGGGAGCAGGTAGTGGAGTCGATGCTCGCCTTCAACGGGGACGGGCCCGTGCCCACGGAGGCTCCTGAGGAACCGGTGGACGTGTCCTCCAACGACTCTAGCGAAGGGGAGGAAGGAGGGGAGCGGGAAAAAGGGCCTGACTCCGAGGCGACTGACGGAGAGTCGAGGGCTCCCCTCCCCCGGCGCAGGTCCCGCGTTCTCCGCCACTCTCCGAGCGATGACGACGAGGATGATGACGAGGAGGGCGGCGGGAGCTTGCCCCCAATCCCAAAGAAGGATAGGACCGGGCTGATCTCCTGCGGGTCTGCCCCGGCCCCGAGGCGGACCGCAGACGCACCTTCCCCTCCCGAGCTTCCCGAGGTTGACCCTTCCAGCCGGCTTTCAGGCTTCAAATTTCGCCGGAGGCTGCCTGAGCTCACTGGCGACGACCCGTAAGCGCTTGATTCTTGTCTTTATTTCTTGTTCTGCTGCTGAGGCTTGACGTCCGCATCTCTTGAATAGGCTGGCGCCCGCAGCAAACAAGCCGAAGGGACCTCCTGAGGTTCCATCCAGGGCAGCGCCTCTTCCCGCGAAGGAAGGTGACCGCGATGCACGGGCCTCTCCTGCCCGGTCGTCCTCGCGATGCCTGGCTGAGCCGGCTGGGGTGAGCTCAGCCCCCATGGCCCAAGCGACTCTCGAGGTGCCTTTGCCTCCTGCCGCCACCACAGCCGTTGGGGCGCAGCAGGCTCTACCTCAGGATGTTGTGGTCGCGCTGCCGCCTTCTCCTCCTACTCCACCGATCGCTATCTCTCCGACTCCTCCTGCCGTTCTGGATCGTGCTTCTGCTGAGCTGGACCGGCTGCGGCAGGATCTTCTTGGTGCTGACCCTCGCTTGGTGGCCGGGCTCTTGGAGCTGGCTTCAGGATGGATTCGCTCCGACGCTTCGATTCGGGCGGCGCTGGTCTAGGCCTCGACGGCTTGAGATGAGGAGAGGAAGGCCGTCCTTGAGGCGAAGGCTGCTCGTGATGCAGCCCTAGGGGAGGTGGTCAACGTCCGTGGTCGCTGTAAGGTGCTGGAGGACGAGCTGCAAGGCCTGCGGGACCAGCTCGCTAAAGAGGCCCGCCTTCGCCAAGAGCAGGAAGAAGGCGTGAAGGCTCGTGAGGCGGCCGTCAAGGACCGGGAGGCCAAGCTCAGGAAGCGCCGTGACCGCCTAGGCGCTGGAGCAGGACTTGGGGGCGAGGAAGGTCGAGCTGGACGACAAGGTCCAGGTTCTTGCCAAGGACCGCGTGGCCTTCGCGGAGATGGAGGCGAAGGCTCGCTCCTCGCTGAGGACGCTTTACGACAGCGGCCTGGAGAGCCCGCTGGCTGGCGCCGAGGACGGCCCCGCCAAGCTGCTTCCCTTCCTGGTTCGCGCTCTTGAAGATGTCGCCCTTGGCCTTGGCCCCACAGCGGAGGCCGAGGCGCGTGTCCTGTCTTCTGCAGCGCTGACGCGGGTCCTCACCCACATCTACCTTCGCGATCCCAGCGTCGACCTCGACAGCCTGTTGGAGCCAGCAAGCGGCGAGCATGCCACTGCCGCTGCCGAGGCCGAGAAGGGTCGCGCGCAGGCTCTGCTGGGGAAGTTCCGGGCCTTCAGCACCAAGCCGAAGCGAGGCGCTGCCGACCCTGCTGCTCCATGAGGCGAAGCCACTCCGCGCTGCTCCGCTGCTGAGAAGTGACTCCGTTGTGGCTCCTGTCCTGCCTTCAATTCCTGCACATGTATCATGCCTCGGGGAGGCGTTTAATCTTGCGTTTGGCATTGAGATAACAGTGTGGACTGTAATATTTGCTTTTGAATTCCTTGAAATTTGCGCTTTTCCTTCCTACTTGCTTATGTTCTACGCTGGCAGAGCCCGGCCCTGCGCATACCTCAGCCGCCGTTAGCCCCGACCGGAAACCAGGACGGGACCAAGGAGTGAGGGGCTACATGACAAGTTAGGCTCCTGAGTCACGATGCTCAAGAGTCCCCCTTGGCGCACGAACAGCAAGTAGGGAGGTGAGATGTGGGTGGATCTACCGTTCTACGTCTGCAGAGCCTGGCCCCGCGCATACCTCAGCCGCCGTTAGCCCCGACCGGAAACCAGGACGGGACCAAGGAGTGAGGGGCTACGTGACTAGTTAGGCTCCTGAGTCGCGATGCTTAGGAGTCCCCCTTGACGCTCAAACGGCCTTCGTACCTTGGCTCTGCTCGGGGAGAGACGCGCGACGAACTAGGCCCGGGGGGGGGGCTGGCTGGGTGGCGTGCATCTGGGCGTGACCCAGGCGCAGCCCCCGTGCCCAGCCCCCTCGCGCGGCACTCCCGAGGGGTGGCATTATGATGAGGCTAGACACTGAGCTCTGGGCTCCCTGAGGTTAATGCGGCCCGGGGGCCACCCTCAGTTGTTTATCACCAGCGCGGAGCATAGCGCTTCCGTATGTGTACGGGCATAGCCGCTCCTCGGCAGTGTCGTCAGCCAGCGCGGAGCATGGTGCTTCCACTGGTACGTGGGAGGGGGATCCCCTCCGGGAGGAGCCCCCGGGGCGTGGACAGCCCCGCCCTGACACATGGCTGGCACGGTAGGGCCTGGCGAGGTGTATCTGGGCACCCATGAGCCATTGCGGGACTCACGGGGCCCTACCTCTAGGCGGGTTGCGCCTGGCACTGGGCCTTATCTTGTGATGTGTTCTTGCAAATTTGGTTAGATGCTGGCACTCTACGTCCTCGGGTCCCGGCCCTCGAGCTGGTCTCAGCCGTCGCTGGTATGCCAGGTCGCGATGCCGTGGACAAGGCCAGAGGGTGAGGGCTGGAGAGGCAGTAAGAGCCCTGAGTCGCGATGCTCAGGTACCCCCCCTTTAACGTGCAAGTGGTCGGCATGGAGAAGAAGAGGTGCCGTGGACCGGCATTAAATAATCAAGCATGGTGGGTCAAACGCATAGCCGGAAATAAACGCAAATGGGATACGTGCCGCTGGGTCTGGCCCGAGCGACTTGGGGATGATGCAACCCGAGGGCGCCCCAACAAAGTAAGCTAACAACATGAAATAAAAGGGATACATGCCGCAAGGACGGACCCACGCGGCCTGGGAATAATGCAGCCCTGGGGGGCGCTCCCAGCTGCAAATGAAACTTGAAAGATGTCACCTAATGATGTTGAGTACGAAGCAGCGTTGGTGTAGCAGACTCGGTGGGCTGCGAAAGCCGATCCTCACGAGCCCCAGGCCCAGGGGCCTCGGGAGGCTCCGGAGGCGCTGGTGGCTCCTCGCGGACCATCTCCATCTCCGCCAGGGCTGCGGAACGCCTGGCCTCTTGAGCCTCCGTGATGCCCCTCATGAGGCGCTGGTACGTGGCAGCTGCGCTCGGCAAGCCGTAAGGCATGCGAACGTAGCTGTGGGGTGGACCTTCGCAGCGCCCCACTCATGAGGGCCAGAGGCGCTCCAGAGAGGCGACTCGATTGAGCCCTGGTATCTCGATGCAGACGCGCAGCCCACCATCCTCGCCTGGATGGGGAGCCACAACTGGTAGGCGGCGGCCGCCTCTCATGACTCTTGACTCCTGTAGCTCCTGAATGGCCTTGCTGACGAACTCCTGAGGGTGTGGCCCTCCTTGCCTTACTCCTTCTTAAGGGAAACATGCTTCGAAACACGCCTCCATGTGGTGCCCAAGCGCCTCCCTCGTGACCCTAGCCAGGTCGGTGGCCCTCCTGGGGAGAGCCCCCGGGCCCTGCCTGAGGAGGGCGCCGGGCGCGCTTTCCTATGCGATGGAAGGAGGTTCCCCCTGGGCAGGCGCGGGCCCTGAGGAGCCGGGCCGGACGATGTCTTCTTCTTCTTGGGGGTGGCCTCGGGAAGCCTCCTGCTTCCGCGATCCGGATCTTCCAGTGATGCGGCCTAAAAGGCTCGTTCCAGGGAATACACCGCGTCCTTCTCTTCACAGGGCACCGTGATGACTCCGCCCCTTCCTGGCATCTTGAGGACGTTGTAGCCGTGGTGAGTTACGTCCATGAACTTGGCCAGCGCTGGGTACCCAAGGATGGCGTTGTACGGCAGGCGAATGTGAGCGACGTCGAAGTCGATGAGCTTGGTGCGGTAGTTGTTGTGTGCCCCGAAGGTGACAGCGAGGCAGACCTGCCCAATCGGGACCGTGGAGCCGTCGGTGACTCCGGAGAAAGGCTTGGTTGGCTGAAGCTGATTGTAGGGCACTTGGAGATTGTTGAATGTTTCCACGGACAGGACGTTGAGCCCTGCCCCGCCATCGATGAGGGTCCTCGTGACCAGCACGTTGCTGATGATTGGGGAACAAAGCATCAGGAGGATTCCGGCCGTGGCCGCACACTTGAGCTGATCCGCTGAGCTGAACGTGATGGCGCACGCCGACCACCTGAGAGGGCGTGTGGCTTCGAGCTTGGGGAGGATTGCATTCATTTCGCGGGCGAACTGCTTGAAGATGCGTTGAGAGGCTGGGGCTTGAGCCCCGCTCAGGATGCAGGCGATCGCGCACGGCTCCTGGAAGCCCCCAGCCCCCTCGTCCTGATGGCGGTCCTCGTTTCTCCTTGGCTGCAGCGGCAGCGGAGGGAGGCCTGCGTTGCCTTGCGGGCGATCCTCGCGAGGCTGATCCCTCCAGTCTCCCTCGCGAGGCGGGTCTTGCCAGCGATCCTCGCGAGGTCGATCGCGCCACCCTTGGCGCGGGCAGCGGTCTTCCCAGCGTCCTGCGTTCCTTCCTCCTCCTCGACCGTAGCCCCGGTCACCGTGGTCGGGACGATGGCCGATCCTTCCTTCTCGCACGGCTCGGAGCTCTTGACATTCGTTGGTGTTGTGGGTGTGGAGGTCGTGGTACACACAGTACCTACTGCCCTTGGAAGATTCGGGCTGATCTCTGCCCCGCTTGGTGTCTAGTTCTGCCGCGAGCACGGCAGCCCCCTTGCACTTCACATCTTTGGCCTTGGGCTTCTTCTCTTCTGGGTCTGCGGCATGCAGCTCGAGGAGGGAGAGACGCCCTTCCTCAGCCCTAGCGCACTTGGTCGCCAAGTTGAACAACTCCAAGGAAGTGCACAGGTCTTCATGCATCGCCAGCTCCTCCTTCATCTTGACGTCGCGCACGCCGTCAGAGAAGGCTGAGATGATGGCCTCCTCGGTCACCTTGGGAATCTTGAGGCGTGCGTTGTTGAAGCGCTGGATGTACTTCTGCAGGGTCTCTCCGGGTTGTTGCTTGATGCGGCGCATGTCACTCACGGCAGGTGGCCGGTCGCGAGTACCTTGGAAGTTGGCGATGAAGCGGGTGCGCATCTCGTCCCAGGAGGAGATCGTGCCTGGAGCTAGGTTCAGGAGCCAGGTGCAGGCCCCGTCCTTGAGCGCCATGGGAAACCAGTTCGCCATGACCTTCTCGTCTCCGTTGGCAGCTTCGATGCCCAGCTCATAGAGCTGGAGGAACTCCGCAGGGTCGGCCGTGCCGTCGTAACGAGGAGGCAGGTCTGGCTTGAACTTGTCAGGCCACGCGATGCTGCGTAGCTCGTTGGTGAAGGCATGACAGCCTATTTTGGCCACAGGAGGCCTTGGGTGACGGAGAGCTTGGTATTGCCAGTCCCCATGCGCTGCAGCTGGGAGCAGCGCGGGGTCTTGACGTGCGGGAGCAGGAGCATGGCCGCGACGTGCTGGAGCAGGGAGCGCCCGGGCAGCTTCTTGCGGGCGAGGGACTTCTTGGCAGCTCTGCTCTTGCCGCGCTGGCACCTGACGGAGCGGGTTCCGCCCAGGGGCCACGCGCCTTGGAGCCTGGGTGCCTTCTTGAGGAGGAGGCGGCTGGGGCGCCCCCAGAGCTTCGTCGCCCGCGCAGGGCGGGGTGCGGTGCAGCGGAACAGACGGCGCAAGAGAGCCTCCTGCGGCGCGGACGAGCTCGGCGACGCGGTCGAGCCATTCTTCGTAGACGTCGTCGATGGGACGGTAGCGCAGGAGCTCGTTTGCCGCAATGAGTGCAGCTCGAGCCTCCATGGGTGCGCGGAGCGCGCGGGACGAAGAACAAGCTGGGGTGAGCGAGGGAGTAGCGGTGCGGCCGTCTTGCCGCACGGACGGATGCTGAGACGACGCTTGCTGCTCGTTTCCCGCTGGGCCGGTGGCGGCGTTGACCACAGGTGACGGGGAACAGCGAGGACGCCGGCCGACAGGAGCCGTCTGGGCGACACGGGAAGGAGAGCGGCTCTGCGCTCGGCGCGGGCCTGACGAGCGTCAGACATGGACGCGATGGTCGGAGGAGAACGGGGCGGTGGAAGACGAATCCCGGCGCACCCCTACCTGGCGCGCCAAATGTCGTTCCGGCAGACCCTAGAGGTTCGAACACTGGGGTGCGCGCGGAGATTTCGCCTTCTACCTACCTGCACCCCACTGCCTCGCTAAGATCTAAGCTATGGAAAGAACAACACAAGAGACACAGGGTTTATACTAGTTCGGGCCACCATTGTGGTGTAATACCCTAGCCTAGTTTGTGGTGTGGTGGATTGCCTCTTGGGCTGATGATGATGATGAGCAATACAAGGAAGAACAGCCTCGCGAGGGTCTGTTCTTGGCTGGGGGATGAACTGCTAGGAGGAGTTCAGTCACCCTTCTCTCTCTCTCTCTCTGCGTGATGCTACTCGATCCGATCCCAGCTTGTTTCTGGATTGGCCGATCCTCTCTACCCTGGGGGTGGCTAGTACTATTTATAGGCAAAGGCCCTGGGCCTCTTCCCAAATATTAAGCGGGAAGGGCGCCAACAATTGGCCATTTTGAAGGGGAACATTTGGTACACTTATCCTGACTAAAGTTGGTCCTTGCCTGCCAAAGGCTCGGGTGGTGACGCTGGCTTGGGCTCCACAATGACTTCCTCCCTGCCGTTGGGCTGGTCTTGGTCTCGTTGCACCGAAACGGGTGCCTTTGCTTGATGCTCTCGCCTGCGCTTGCTCCCTTTGCACCAAAGAGTAAAGGAGGACACTGCGCGGGCTGGCACCCGCCTGGCGCCCTTGGTCGTCATGGCTTGCGTCATGGGCACCTCGTGAGGTACCCCGCCTTGATCTCTCCGCCTCCTCGCGAGCCAGCCTGATGAGGCCGTGCCTGAGGAAGCTCCGTGTCGTCCGCCCCGCGAGGCTTGGCCCCTCGCGAGGGTCTTGGGTCTGTGTTGATGAAGATGGGCCGTGCTGGGCCCCCCTTTGAGCCATGCCGCAGGCAGGCAAGTCTGGGGACCCCCGTTCCCAAAACGCCGACAATGATATTCAACATTGGAGACCTCGTGTGGCTACACCTTCGCAAGGACCGCTTTCCCAAAGAACGCAAGTCCAAACTTCTACCATGTGTGGATGGACCATTCAAGGTGCTTGCACGCTACAACAACAACGCTTACAAGATCGACATTCCTCGTGACAAGTACTCCGTGAGCGACATCTTCAACATCAAAGATCTCTCGCCCTACCATGGTGATGAGGATTTCGATCCGAGGACGGATCTTCCCCAAGGGAGGGGAGATGATGCGGAGCATCCCAAGATCATCCCCATGGACGCACCCACACCTCCAACGGCACCACTTGGACCAATGACACGAGCCCGAGCCAAAGCTATCGAAGATAAGGTGAACTCACTCCTCTCCGAACTTCCACTTTCTATGCATGAGACATGGCTACTACCTAAGTCCGAGATGTTGTGCATGATTAGGTACGAAGAGGGTCCTCCCGAAGATGCGCATGAAGACGGACAAGTCCCCAAGTCCACGGATGAGGAGACCCAACAGAAGGAGCCAAGAGCATCTCCCAGGCCCCGGACATCCGGCCAAGGCCCCGGACATCCGGCCCCTGGAGCGCCTTCCTCTACAGCTGCTCAACCACCAAGTGCCTACAGGCCCCTGACATCCAGCCCCGCAAGCCCGGACTTCCGGCACTTCCCGAGGTCCCGGACATCCGGCCCCCTGCCCGGAAATCCAGACCCCCGAACCCAAGAGCAGCATGGCCAGCTTCACCAGCCCGGACATCCGGCCTCCACAGCCCGGACATCCGGCCCTCCCCGAACGCCCGGACATCCGGCCCGACGCCTGGACGTCCGGCCTCCCTGTCTACGCACAGTAAAGGGTCGAGGCCCGTGTACCCCTTCTACCCCCCTAGACTATATATATACTCCACCCCGTACAACTTTCTAGGGTTAGCAAATGTTTAGCTCATATTTGTGAGAGAGCTTTGCTCATCCACTTGGTTACCATCTCCTTGGGGATTCGAGCATCCACCGGAGAAGATCCCCAAGCGGATTCAAGACCCCTCTTTAGGGAAGAACATCAAGACCTCCTCACGGAGCAGAACCGGTTACCCTTTTGTATTGTCCCTAGTTGTCCGTGGACCATGTATCGTTCTATGTATCCGAGGATCTAGCACATGTGTGACTTGTTCTTGTTAGATTGAGTGTTCCTCTTTTGTTTCCCCTTGTGATTTCCCCCATTTCCCTCTTTGTGTTCCTCATGTTCTTCGCGGGATCCGCTCCTTTCGTGAAAGATCGGGCGATTAGGGTTCTACCCTACATCACTCCGGCGGCGCCGGCCAGTGGCGGCGCGACAAGTGCCGATGGCGAGGTGGAGGGGAGCGGCGGACATGTCCGGGCGCGGTGGATATTTCGTCCAGCGGCGCGAGGAGGACGAAGCTAGGGTTTCATCCGCGAGATTTTCTGGGGAGAGCACATATTTATAGGTAGAGGGAGCTAGGAGACTCCAAATTGAGCACGGTTTCTGGCCACGCGATCGTGATCGAACGACCGAGATGATGGAGGGGGGTTTAGGTGGGGTTTGGGCCACATTGGAGGGGTGTTGGGCTGCAACACACACGAGGCCTTTTCGGTTCCTCGGTTAACCGTTGGAGTATCAAACGAAGTCCAAATGGCACGAAACTTGACAGGCGGTCTACCAGTAGTAAACCAAGGCCGCTTGGCAAGTCTCGGTCCAATCTGACAACGTTTAACACCCGCACACGAAAAGAGGCAAAAGGGGACGCCGGAGGACATAGGAGCGCCGGATTACAAAACGGACAATGGGGAAAATGCTCGGATGCATGAGTGTTTCATGTATGCAAATGCGATGCACATGATGACATGATATGAAATGCATGACACACAAGCAAATGACAAGGCAACAATAGCGAATAACTGGAAGACACCTGGCACATCGGTCTCGGGGCGTCACACCGCAGTCCCCGCCGTGTATGTCAATCAACAACTCCTCCCCCTGGTCCCTGGAAATGCAACGCAATGAAACATCATTTGGTCGCTTCTTGTACAACTCACCCTCCTGGATGCAATATGCCGTGGCTTGCCGGGCCACGCGCTCTGCGTGCTCTTCCTTCTCCGGTGGCGCCCCTTGCATCAGATATTCCTTGAATTCCTTGGTCCAACATCCCTCTTGAGGCTCGAGCGCCAAGAGAAAGCGAGCTCCTAAGGTTGGGCCACAGGCTGGGGCTCCTGTGGAAGGCGGTTGTGCGAGCTCCTCCCGAGGCCGTGCCGTGCTTGAAAGTGGTGGCGCCGCTGACGGCTTGAAGAGCCACTCCTCGAAGATGCCAGGCTCTTGGGGCAGCAGCTTGGATGCCCTCCTGGTGATGTCGTCGGCTTCCTTGTTGGTGCCATGGGGCACAGGCTGCACGTCCAGGCCTAGGAACTACTTTTCCATCTTACGTACTTCTGCGAGGTACGCCTCCATGTGCTCGTCCTTTGGCTCGTACACTTTGTTGGAGAAGTTGACGAGGAGCTATGAGTCGCTCCTAACAGTGAGGCGCTTCACCCCTAGATCTGCCACGGCCTTCAAGCCATCTATAAGGCCTTCGTATTCTACAATGTTGTTGGAGACCTTCTCGCCCTGCTGAAAACAGAGCTACATAGTGTAGTAGAGCTTGTCCTGCGTGGGCGAGATGAGTACTGCTCCAGCCCCCGCGCCCTGGTGCGTGAAGGCACCATCAAAGTACATGACCCATCCGTCGGGCGCCTCACTTCCTGGCGAGGTAGACTGCTCCTCACCCACTTCAAGTGTCGGGGCATCCGTCCATTCCGCCACAAAATCAGCGAGCGCGACTCCCTTGATGACCCTGGTGGTGCTAAACTCCAACTGGAACGCCTGCAGCTCGATGTTCCCTCAGCGACCCTTCCAGCGGAGTTGGGGCTCCTGAGCACCCTCTCTAATGGGTAGGCCGAGACGACCTTGATAGGGTGTCCCTGGAAGTAGTGCCGCAACTTGCGCGAGGCCACCAGGAGCGCGAGCAGGAGCTTCTGCGGTATGGGGTATCGTGCCCTTGTGTCCCTTAACACCGTGCTGACGAAATACACCGGGTGCTCGATGAGGACCGCCGTGTTGGCGAGGCTCGCGTCTTGTGCAAGCTGGGGTGCCTCCTGGGGTTGGGGGACCCCTGGCGCCTGGTCGCTTGCGGGAATCTCTATGGTGTCATCCTGCCGAGCTTGGTATTTTGTTGCTGCCGCTATGGCTCTTGCTGCGCCTTCCTGATCTTGCATCATCTTGGCTGGTGATGTAGCTTTGCACGGCGCACTCTTGGCCTAGTGCTCCTCCCGAACCGCCACTAGCGCAGCGCTGGCGGAGTATGGGTTGGTGGAAAGATAAAGTACTAGAGGCTCGAGAGGTCGTTGCGCCACCAACACCGGTGGGTTGGTCAGGTATCTCTTGAGGTCTTGGAAGGCTGGGTCGGCCTCCAGAGTCCACTCGAACGGGCCTTTCTTCTTCATTAGCTTGAAAAAGGGTAAGGCGCGCTCTCCCAGCTTGGAGATGAAGCGCCCCAATGCAGTCACCCGACCAGCCAGCTTATGCATTTCCTTGAGGGTCTACGGCGGGCTCATACCCTCAATGCCCTTGATCTTCTCCGGGTTCGCCTCGATCCCTCTATGTGACACGAGGAATCCCAGTAGCTTGCCGGAAGGGACATCGAACACACACTTTTCCGGGTTAAGCCGCAAGTTCACCTAGCGCAGGCTTTCGAAGGTCTCCTCCAGGTCTTGGATCAAGGTTCTCGCCTCCCGAGACTTCACCACAATGTGAAAGCACAAGTGCTCCCTAGGTGGTTTTGGTAATTAATGTCAACATATCTCTTGTTGGACTAACATTTTTATCTAGTATGTTTCAGATAATTTCAACAGTGAATTGGCATGGACTAGAGGATGTGAAACCCCTTCAAGATGCTAAGGACATAGGATTGGCTCAAGCTCAAAGCTCAAGACTCTACATTTTCCATTTTAGTGATCCAAGATCACATTGAGTCTATAGGAAAAGCCAATACTATCAAGGAGGTATGAGGTGTTGCTTAATGAGGTTCTTGCTCAAAATGCTTAGTGATATGCTCCAAAGCCCTCAACTACTTTCTCACATCCACATATTACCTAAACCAAAAGTCAAACTCGGCCCCACCGATTCTTCCTATCCGGCGCCACCGAGTTTCAAATGTCATAGCCATAGCCACAAACCCTAGGCAAATCGGTCTCGCCGATAGGGATCTCGGTCTCACCGAGATGGGATTGCAAACTCTCTGTTGCCTATTGCAATACTTTTGGTCTCACCGAAACTTGCGATCGGTCCCACCGAGATTGCAATGTAAACTCTCTATTTTCCCTTTGTAACGTTTCGGTCTCACCAAAATGAGTGATCGGTCCCACCGAGTTTACCTGACCAACTCTCTGGTTAGCTTATTACCAAAATCGGTCCCACCGAGTTTGTGTAATCGGTCTCACCGAGATTACGTTATGGCCTAACCCTAATCATATCGGTCCTACCGAGTTGCATGTCGGTCCCACCGAAAACCCTAACGGTCACTAGCTTTGATGAATCGGTCCGAACGAGTTTAACCATTCGGTCCCACCGAGTTTGGGAAGTTATGTGTAACGGTTAGATTTTGTGTGGAGGCTATATATACCCCTCCACCACCTCTTCATTCGTAGAGAGAGCCATCAGAATGAACCTACACGTCCAACTTGCTTTTTCTGAGAGAGAACCACCTACACTTGTGTTGAGACCAAGATATTCCATTCCTACCATATGAATCTTGATCTCTAGCCTTCCCCAAGTTGCTTTCCACTCAAATCTTCTTTCCACCAAATCCAAATCCTGTGAGAGAGAGTTGAGTGTTGGGGAGACTATCATTTGAAGCACAAGAGCAAGGAGTTCATCATCAACACACCATTTGTTACTTCTTGGAGAGTGGTGTCTCCTAGATTGGCTAGGTGTCACTTGGGAGCCTTCGACAAGATTGTGGAGTTGAACCAAGGAGTTTGTAAGGGCAAGGAGATCGCCTACTTCGTGAAGATCTACCGCTAGTGAGGCAAGTCCTTCGTGGGCGATGGCCATGGTGGGATATACAAGGTTGCTTCTTCGTGGACCCTTCGTGGGTGGAGCCCTTCGTGGACTCGCGCAACCGTTACCCTTCGTGGGTTGAAGTCTCCATCAACGTGGATGTACGATAGCACCACCTATTGGAACCACGACAAAAACATCAGTGTCTCCAATTGCGTTTGAATCTTCGAAACCCTCCCCTTTATATTCTTGCAAGTTGCATGCTTTACTTTCCACTGCTCATTTACTTGTTGCATGCTTGCTTGATATGTATTGTGTTTGTTAAACTTGTGCCAAAAATCCACTTCACCCTAAAGAATTTAAAAACTGCAACTTTTGGTAGTTAGTGTCTAATCACAGCCCCCTCTAGACACCTCTTCTCGGTCCTTTCAATAGGTATCAGAGCTTTGGTCTCCATTGCCTTGGTTTAAACACCACTATAGGAATATGGATGAGTCTACTTTGGGGAGTCTTAGACATAGAGTGCCTATTCTTGATGGAGAATATTTTCATGAGTGGAAAAATGAAATGCTTTAGATTTTCAATGAATATCATTTGAGCAAGTATATTGCTAGCCCTTGTGCACCTCATGTTGATCCCATGCATCCTACCCTTGATGAGTCAATTGACATGATTCGCAATCTTAGAACTGTTAATCTTATCACTAGAGGCTTGCCTAGAAACTTGATTGGATGTTTACGTACTCTTAAGTGTGCCTACACCATATGGAAATTTCTTGAGGAACTCTTTCCAAATTATTCCTTGAAAGATCTAGATGAAATTCTCCATAAATCCATTGCCTTGATTAAGATGAATTCCAATGATCCCAAATTTGGTGACTGCTTATTTGAGCTTACTAATCTTACGAGTGCCAAAGGAGATGTTGGAATCATTAGCAATATCATTTCTAGAGCTATTAGAATTCATAAAGATAACTATAGAAATGATCATTTATCTAATGAATTACCCTCTCTAGGAATTGATCAATCACAAGATGATGTTGAACATGGAAACTATGATGAGGATGATGATGATAGTGACTATGACCTTGATCATGCGATGAGACACTTTGGTCTTATGGCAAATCTTCGCGGCTACATGGCTGGAGGAAAGGAATGGGTCCTTGATAGTGGATGTACTGATCATATGACCGGAGATAAAGATATGTTTCGTGAGCTTGCTAAAAACGATGGCCCTCAAAAGTATGTCACCTTCGGTGATAACTCAAAGGGTAAGGTGGTTGGCCTCGGTAAGGTGGCCATCTCACATGATAGCTCCATACAAAATGTCATGCTCGTCGAATATCTTGGGTACAATTTACTTTCAGTATCTAGACTTGCTGATTTTGGTTTCAATGTCCTATTCACTGAAGTAGATTGCCAAGTGTTTCGTAGAGATAACCATAAAATGGTCTTTACCGGAATACATAGAGGTGATCTTTACATTGTTGATTTCACTAAAAAGGCTCAACCTACAACTTGCTTAATTACTAAATCCTCTAAAGGTTGGTTATGGCATAGACGATTAGGTCATGTTGGTATGTGAAACCTTGACAAGCTTATTAAAGGAAATCATATCCTTGGCGTTAACGATGTCATATTTGATAAGGATAGACTTTGCAGTGCTTGTCAAGCAGGTAAACAAGTTGGAGGAAGTCATCGCGCGAAGAATACCATGACCACAAGAAGACCACTCGAGCTACTTCACATGGATCTTTTTGGTCCTAACGCTTACAAAAGTCTCGGTGGAAATTCTTTTGGTCTAGTTATAGTTGATGATTTTTCAAGATTTATGTGGGTGTTCTTTCTCGATGATAAATCACAGGTCCAAAAGATCTTCAAGAACTTCGCGAGGAAGGCCCAAAATCAATTTGAAGTGAAAATCAAGAAGGTTCACAGCGACAACGGAACGGAGTTCAAGAACGCAAATGTGGAGACCTTTCTTGACGAAGAAGGGATTTCACATGAGTTCTCGGCTACGTACACACCTCAACAAAATGGAGTTGTTGAGAGGAAGAACCGGACACTCATCGAAATGGCAAGAACGATGCTTGATGAGTACAAGACGCCAAAACACTTTTGGGCGGAAGCGGTTGAGATATCTTGTCATGCAACAAATCGCTTGTATGTTCACAAGCTACTCGGCAAGAAGGCATACAAGCTCCTCACCGGTATTAAACCACAAGTTGGATACTTTCGAGTATTCGGCTCAAAGTGCTACATTCTTGATAAACATCGTTGTTCTAAATTTGCTCCTAAGTCTCATGAAGGTTTTCTACTTGGTTATGGCTCAAACTCTCACACATACCGTGTCTACAACAATTTCACCCGAAAGGTTGAAGAGACGGTAGATGTGAAGTTTGATGAATCTAATGGCTCGCAAGTAGAGCAATTGCCAGTTGATGTAGGAGACAAAGACCCTTCAGAAGAAATCCAAGACATGTCTATTGGCAAGATTCGTCCAATGGAGGTGAAGGAGAGTACCTCGTCCGTCCAAGTGGAAGCCTCTACCTCACGACAAGGTGAACCAAGAGTTGATACAGAAGCATCGACAAGTGGGACACATCAAGATGAAGAAAACGAGGAAGTGCATCAAGATGAACGCCAACAACCTCTTTCTCCACCACGACAAGAGAACGACAACGTCAACAACGAAGAAGGCCAAGAAGAAGAAGAAGATGACGAAGATGTTCAACCAAGATCCAAGCAAAAGCTTTCATGAGTTCGAGCAAGAATTGCTAAAGATCATCCCGTCGAGCAAATCTACAATGATATCCAAACCGGGAGAATCACTCGCTCAAAAACTCGTTTAGCTAAATTTTGTGAACACTATTCATTCATCTCTTGCATTGAACCTATGAAGGTTGAAGAAGCATTGGAAGATCCGGATTGGATAAGTGCTATGCATGAAGAGCTACACAACTTTGAGAGAAATCAAGTGTGGACATTGGTTGAAAAGCCCGACAACAACCACAACATCATTGGTACCAAATGGGTGTTTCGCAACAAGCAAGATGAAGATGGTCAAGTCGTCCGCAACAAAGCACGCCTAGTCGCCCAAGGCTACACTCAAGTCGAAGGTATGGACTATGGCGAGACATATGCCCCCGTTGCTAGACTTGAGTCCATTCGCATCTTACTTGCCTATGCTAATCATCATGATATAACCTTGTACCAAATGGACATTAAAAGTGCTTTTCTGAATGGTGAAATAGAGGAGGAAGTTTATGTTAAGCAACCTCCCAGATTTGTCAATCCTAAGAAACCTAATCATGTTTACAAACTTCACAAAGCTCTTTATGGTCTTAAACAAGCTCCTAGAGCATGGTATAAATGCTTGACCAAGTTTCTTATTGAAAAAGGCTATGAAATTGGAAAAATAGATTCTACTCTTTTTACTAAAAGGGTTAATGGAGAACTATTTGTATGCCAAATTTATGTCGATGATATTATATTTGGATCAACTAACCCTCATTTTAGTGAAAAGTTTGGAAAGCTAATGTCGGAGAAGTTTGAGATGTCGATGATGAGTGAACTCAAATTCTTTCTTGGTTTGCAAATCAAGCAAACTAAGGAATGCACCTTTGTATCTCAAACGAAGTACACCAAGGACTTATTCAAGAAGTTAAATATGCAAGAATGCAAAGGTATGACTACACCCATGCCTACTAGTGGACATCTTGATTTAACCAAAGATGGTGAACCAGTTGATCAAAAGGTTTATCGCTCTATGATTGGTTCATTGTTATATCTATGTGCTTCATGTCCCGATATTATGCTAAGTGTGTGCATGTGTGCACGATATCAAGCCGCTCCTAAAGAATGTCATCTTAAGGCCGTGAAAAGGATAGTGAGATACTTAATCCATACACCAAATTTTGGCATTTGGTATCCAAAAAGGGCTTCCTTTGATCTTGTTGGCTACTCCGATTCGGACTATGCCGGTGACAAGGTTGATAAAAAGTCCACTTCGGGTACTTGTCAATTTCTTGGTAGATCTCTTGTGTCTTGGTCTTCCAAGAAACAAAACTCGGTATCCTTATCCAACGCCGATGCGGAATACATTGCCGCTGGATCATGTTGTGCTCAATTACTTTAGATGACCCAAACTCTTAAAGATTATGGAATATATGTGAAACATGTTCCATTGCTATGTGACAATGGAAGTGCCATTAAGATTGCTCACAATCCCGTGCAACATTCTCGAACTAAGCATATTGAAGTTCGTCATCATTTCATTAGAGATCATGTTGCCAAAGGGGCCATTAATCTTAAGCATGTTCGCACCGATAAGCAATTGGCGGATATATTTACCAAACCACTTGATGAGAAAGTGTTTTGCAGGTTAAGAGGTGAATTTAACATCATTGATGCTTCAAACTTGGAGTAGGAACTCCATTTAAATACATGGAAGGCATGAGCCTATGACTAATCCTTGATATTTCTCTTATGTTTACTATCTTATGTCTTGGATATATTTGCACCTTGCATGTTATCTAACCCGTGTAGGTACTTGGATGAATCAAAATCTATGAGATTGCAACTCACTCACATCTTGAGAAATTTCTATATCACCAAGTCGCTACACAATGGTGGATGAAGACAAGGAAGCACGCAACCATTCAAACATATCCTTTGACAAATTATATCATGATTGTCATTTTGGATACACATGTGCTCTTCCTTGCAAAAACTAACCCATGTAGGTAGATGAACTCAGACTTCAAGTGATGCTCCCAACTCTTGATGAGCTACATCAACCTTGAGCAACCCACACAAGTTCAACTACATGATCCTGATCAACACCACCACCCAAGGTATGTTATTCCATCTTAGAGAAGCTTTACTCCAAGTCATGGGATAAAGCAACTCAACAAGATGTGAATAAATCAAAATGCTTTAACGAAAAATGGTAACCCCATTTTGAGCTTAAACGATGAGTATGACCAAAGATCAAGTGATCTCACTTGACTCCCAAGTCAATATACTCTACCATAGGTGACTTTGTCACCGACCATTTCTAGATGAAGTTCTCTTGTGTTCTTTTTGTACTCTTGCATTTGTCTCATGCATATTTGTTTCCAACTTCATCTAGACTTCTTTTTAGTTTCTTCTCTTTTATTTTCTATTCTGCATTTTCTGCATTAAATTCCTTGCAAATCCTTGTGAGATCTTACTTGTCTAGTGAGCTGAGGTGACAAGTGTTTTCTCTGCGATGAACTCGGTCACACCGGGCTGTTTACTTCGGTCCAACCGAACCCTTTCGGTGCCACCGAAGCACCAAACTCGGTGCTACCGATTTCACTATAGGAAAAACATCTTGCCACTTGTTTCTGAATTCTTTTTGATCCAGCTTCACTCAATGAATCTTGTCCTCGACCAGCATCCTACTCAAATTGCTTCTTTGTTCTGTGACTCAAGGACCAAACCCATCATGACAAAAAATCCAGAAGAACCCTTCTTGGAAATTGATGTCAAAGGGGGAGAGAGAGATCATCACATCAAAGCTTAATCATATGTGCTCGATGCTTGGTGTTCGAGAGGAGAGAAGTCACATGTCTTCAAGAGGGGAAGGACATGTTCATATTTGCTTGATTGCATTAGCTCTGTTTATTTCCTTTGAGCTCTGTTTTTGCTCTGATTTTCTGTTCCCTATCTTCTCCCAATATCCCATGTTAGATTCAGGGGGAGAAAGACATCTAAGGGAAGGAAATCCTTGAATTTATTGCATATCTTTACCTTTGGGGACATGTCTTTATTCAATGTGGTACTTAGTACTGACTCTACAAGTCATCCCAGTCTTGGTACTCTTGTGGTCTCTTTTGTTTGCTCTGGCCAGTAGGTGTATCTGTGTTATCTAACCTTGTTTACACAGGTTCATCCCATCTTAAGCCAACTCAAGACCATAAGATAAGTATATGCATCAAGTCATGTGAATGAGAATTTCTTGCTGATGTACATACTGTTTGCAAGAAGGACTCATGAGCATGAAGGTACATTTCTCATATTTTCATCATTTGCTCTGATGCATATAGCCAAGATACATGTAACACATAGCTTACTGACGAGGACATCAATACCATTGTTACACCCACATTCCCTGCTGCTATACATACTGGACCAATTACTAGAGCTCGCGCACGCCAATTGAATTATCAGGTACTTTCATTTCTTGGTAACGATTCTAATGTTCATGAGAATATGATGCTGCCTAAATTGGATACATTTGTTTTGCTTACAAATGAAGGGCCTAGCTTGGACAAGAAAATGAACCTTGGAACAAGTTCAAGCATGGAGATGATGGCATGCGCAAGGGGATCAAGAACGGAGTTACAAGTGATGATTTCAGGACTTTGAAGCCACCATAAGGAGTGCATGAAGCCTTGGACGAAATATACAAGATGCTATTTTAGGTGCTGTGTCACCTTATTATTGGGCCAGTTTATGTAGGGTAGAACCCTAGTGACCCGATATTTCACGAAAGGAGCGGATCCCGCGATGAACACAAAGAACACGAGGGGGAAAATGAGGGGAAAATCACGAGGGGGACACAAGAGAACACTCAAACCAACAAGAATGATCACACAAAGGGATCTTCCCATGAACACAAAGGAGATACAAGATCCAAAGTCAACAACGGATGATACAAGAGGTAACCGGTTCTTCTCCGTGAGGGGTCTTGAATCCAAGGTGGATCTTCTCCGTAGAGGGGCCGCGGTCTCTCTCGTGGAGTAGATCCGATATGGATGAGCGAAGCTCTATGTCTCAAATGAGATATCACAACGCTAACCCTAAAACGTAGGTGGAGGGGGAGTATATACAGTCTAAGGGGCTAAGGGGTACATGGGCCTCGGCCCAGATGCACTGCACGCAGGCAGGGAAGGCCGGATGTCCGGGCGTTCGCAGAGGACCAGATGTCCGGGCTGGAGGGGCCGGATTTCCGGGCTGGCGGGATTGGTCTTGTTGCTCTCGGGTTCGGTGGTGTTCGGATTTCCGGGACCTGGGCCGGATGTCCGGCGGCTCATGAAGGGCCGGATGTCTGGGCCATGGCCGGATGTCCGGCTGCTGTAGCAGCAGAGTCTTCTTCCTTCTCCTTCCTTCGCTCCCGCGCACGCTTGGCCTTGGTCCTTGGGCTCTCCTTGGACTCCTCGGGTGTACCTGAGTATGCACAAATCCGCACTTGAAGTAGCATCCATGTCTTACATGCGGAAAGGGAAGATTCGTAAAGGAGCGAGTTCACCTTAGGTCCAAAGGCGTATGCTTGAGTGTACATGGGGATGATCGTAGGATGCTCCGCATCATCTCCCCTCCCTTGGGAAAGATCGGACCTCGGATCGAAAACCTCATCACCATGGAAACGGTTGTCGTGGACGGACTTGTAGTTGGACGAAGAGGAAGACATGGCACAATCCAAGTACTCGAAGGTGTCGCCGGAGTGGTATACATGCAAAAAGAGCAAACACAAACGACACTTGGAAATACAATGGTTAGCGCACACAAAGTGTCCATCAAATAAGAAAGAGTCTGTGCGACAAGATTGATCATGACAAGGTGCATGAAGCTTATCCAAAAGATATGGAATGGTATGCAAAGCATTCATGGGAGCAAAAGCATTCATTGTGCACACAAATGTATTGTGAATGTGATCAATGCAACCACGGTGCAAAATGATGTCATAGTGAGACGGTTTATCGATAGCATGAGTATGGTAATGGATGCTCAATGTGATGTGATCATGCAATTGATGGTAGGAAATAAGATCATGATGTATGAATATGCCATCAAGGTATATCACAACAAATTTGCTAATGAAATGCACAAGCTCATATATCATGGATGGCATGGGAATACAAGATGCAACAAGGCAATCATGATGTGAATCAATCCATGCATAAGATGCAAAATTGGCATGTGTACGATATGTCCATCGAGCATGACATGTGTGAACACAATCAACAAATATGGACATGTTGGTATACCAATGCTCGATGTCGTGGCATGAGTGGAGGTTCGAAGGTGCATCCAATAAGTCCGAGCGCTCCTCAACTTGAAGGTTCATGGATTCCATCTCCAATGTCGGTCCTCCATCCAATAGATGTAACATGTAGACAAGAAGAAGGAAAGAACAATGAAAGAGTGACCCATCCAATATGAATATTTGAGGATGGCTCAAAGGGAAGGAGTTCACCTTTAGGAGATTCTCGCAAATGTTGGTGTTGCACATCGTGTATGCCTTCACATGACCAAATTGTCTCATGACAGTATCGCCTTGTGAATCCTTAAACATGAAAGAACATGACAACACTTGGAAAAACAAATGAGGTTAGCGGAGATGCAAAACCTATCATTCGTGTGGTAAAATACCCAACAAGTGGATGCATCATGCTCATCATAAGAAAGTACAAGGGAGCATTTCACAGTATGGAGGCATATGATGATGCGAGGACAACCAAATACAATAGGCTCAATCAAGAAAGCATGCATCACAAGTAAAGTGTCCAAGTATCCATGATCAATAAGCATAGATGCAATAATTGGAGGAAAGCGACAATGAACAAAATATATGATGTGAGAGGCATGAACATATATGTCATCAACCCAAGAAAGCATGGAAGAATGGAACATGGGTGATGCGACAAAGCAAGCAATCATGTGAATCAAGGCAAGCAAGCTAGTATTGCGAAGATGCAACGTACTAGAAAGAATCATGTCAAGTATGTCATGTGTGCAAATGGTGGGCATGAATAATGCACAAGACATATCACAAGCATGAAAGGAGGATATGAGCAAAATAGCATCAATAGCATGAGGCACATGATAAACATGGCAATAGCAACAAGGATCTCCACCAAGCATGCAAATACACATAGGAGTAACATAATTGTGAATCATGGGTAGATGCAAGCAAGGGTTGCAATTGCATGGCAAAGGCATAGAAGCAAGCATAACATGCAAAGTGAACACGGTAAAATGAGCAAGAGTGCGGTATATAGCCCATAGCCGTGTGAGAGCCAAATGAGAGAGATGCGCATAGTCGTTGCGCGAAAGGAACGGTGGTAAGGATAGTTCACGGGATCCCAAGTCATATTTGCTCTCAAGAGCTCTTTTCGTCAACTCTTGGGATTGAGAGGTTGACGAGTATACATGAGTACCTACACAAAACAAAGACAAAGGGAAAATTGTGTGTGCGTGGTAGATGTACACATCATCCATCATGATGCGCACGTGCTTGTGTTGGTTAGCACAAAATATCCAATGCTCAAACAAATGAGATGCGTGATATAGAAACATGTCATCCATCATGATAGGTTTGTTTTTATGTATAGCATAATGGAGACTCAAATTGGGCAATGCATCATGATATATATGTAGAGCATTGTTATTCATGGAATGCATATGGTGCAAGCAATTATGAGAGTCATGCAAAGTATGGAATGCATCAAAATCTCCTAATATGTATGAGGAAACTATGGGGGTCTCCTCATGAGTATTAATGGAAACATCACATGGAGAATATTTACAACATTCATAACAATGCATATTTGGAGCAATGTGATCATGGCATGGCATAGTAGATAAATTGCGCAAATCGTGTAAAGGAAGCATGGAAATATCATCACATGAAAAACAAAAGCCAATGACCATCATCTCTTCATCTATGCCATAAGTGCAAATGGGATTGATTTTAATGGGGCATGCATAGTTATTATGTTGAGATTGAAAAGATGCAATATGGGATATCTCACTCATAGCATATGACAAGGTTAATGGATTGTCAAACATGATGTGACCAAAAGAATTTTCAAATGATATCCTATGGAGCATAGCATCACAACTAGGCAACTCAACATGCTCATCATCATATTTATCATAAATAGGTAAGTCATGACATGAGGAAGTCGCACTAGCATGAAGCATGTGAATAGGTGTCTCAACATCATGCGAGCAATCATTCATGAAATAGTACACTAGTGGGACAAGAGAAGCACCATCACCTATGTTACCTTTGGAGCATCGCTCATGTGTTGTAGGTGAGGTGTCGAAGACCAAGTCATGGTCAACTTCATCTTGATGGAACCATGTGGGGGGTGCATCTTCTTCCACCATGGCCATCATTGTCTCCATTGGAGGCATGGATTCGTCGAGGATAGGCGTGTCGTCATGTAGGAGACCTAGCACCAAAGAAGAAAACACACTAGGAGTAGAGGTTAAGCCGTTAGAAATCAAAGTGGCCTCACATGTCGTGTCAACTACCTCACTCACTAAGTGTTGTGGCTCACTCACTCCCTCTCGGATGCTCCCACTCATATGGTTGGTGGAGTCACTCAAATGGCTCTCAACCTCACATAGGATGTGTGGCATGCTCTCAAGTGTGGGGCAAGTGGTGATCACACTCATCCTATCATAGGAAATGCACTCAATGTTAAAAATGGTGGAGTCACTCATATCACTCATGGTGGGGTGGCTCTCCTCACATGGGAATTGGGGCATCTCTTTATATGTGGGTGTCGGAGAGATGTAGGTGCAAATGTCTCCATGCTCAATCATGTCGTGGTCGTAGCCGTGGATGAAGGCCGAAGATGGCACATCATCACTCTCCTCCAAGACCAAAGATAAGGTCTTATGTGCGGTCTTGTAGCTTGACTAGGAGTATGAGTCCAATATGGGCGCCGTCTTCATGTTGTTGAAGAGGTTCATGCTCATCGCCGTGGTCGAAGGGGATGGCCCTTGCTCGACCTTCTTGTCGCCGTCTTGTTGTTGGAGGCCCATATGATGTGGCACCTCGTAGCTCGTCTCCATGACCGAAGGGAAATTCCCATGCTCGGCCATCTTCCTTGAGGGGCTTCCGAAGATGGAAGTGTCGCCCTCGCTTGTAAGTGGTCGCCTTGTACTTGATCATGTCGATGTAGGCGAACTCACGGGAAGTAGGCGAAGATGCCTTACGTCCAAAGGCGAAGATGCCTTGAGAACACCTGGCAAAGATGCCGAAGTTGTTGGTGTAGTCATAGCTCCGTCTTGGTGGTGCTCGTCTCACGGTCTTCTCTTGTGCTCTTGAAGCTTGGCCTTGGCGTGAAGTAGGGCTTGATGGGACTTGTAGGTAGGCGCATCTCGAGCATCTTCATGTTGATGGTGTTGTTGTCGTGCTTGAGCATGATGGCGTTTGTCGTCGTCGCGCACGTGATGTTTGGAGGTGACTTGCCCTTCATGACGATGTGGATCACGAACGTGATGGTGGTCGCCATGGAGATGTGGACGTGGACGACTTGCGCTTGCAACATTTTTGCGCTCCGAAGACTTTTGACTTGAACGTCGCCGCCTTGAGGATGATGAAGGGGAAGAACGGTTGATCAACAAGGTCCGAATCTCCTCCATCCTTGCATCTTGCTCCTTCTTTTGTGCAGAAAGCTTGTTGTCGATGTAGTCCCTTTTCCTTGCTTCGGAGTGACGAATGTGGATGGAGAGGTTCTCGATGCGCTCTCGCAATCTTGATTGTGCGCCTTGCATTTGTCGTTGTAGATCGAAGATTGACGCTTTGGTTATGTAGTTGTTCACGCCGTCGTTGTTGTGGAAGACCGGAGATGAAATGCCTTGCCTATCCATCACAATACTTGAGCAAATATGAGTGGGAGAAAGAGAAAAACGAATACCAAATGTACCTTGACCGAAGTTGAAGGTGGATCAATGATCACTCCAATGTGGACAAGGAAATAGCACAATTGGTACCAATTCTTGTTGGTTTCTCACACCTACACAAGTAAGGCTTATGGTGGAGCTCGGTGAGGATAGTGGCACAAAAATTTGATGTAAAATGTTAGCAAGTGTCAATAATGTTGAAAGAGATTCACAAATTCGCATGTGAAACAAGTAGACCAATAGCAATATGTGGCACACGGAAACACACACACGGATAGATAAATGGGGTCGTGCAACCAAGGAATGAGCTCAAAATGTGGAATCCACGGAAAATGCTCTTGTTGCACAACTCTAGAGAGACGCTAGCACGATTGCTCAATAGGCAGATACAACACTTGTGCACAACCTATAGGAGACAAAAATGCAACAACTTCTATCCCAAGTATGCTATGTATATGATGTTCCGGTGGTATGATCCAAGATGATCGGATATGACAATCTTATGCAATGTGGTATGATGCTATGGCACTTGCTTACAAGCTCTTTGTTCACTCTTTTTCTTTTGCTTAAAAGCTTATTCTTTTTTTGTATATGGCCACTTTGCGAAATGCACAAACCAAGATAGCGATTGTGTATATGCGGGAACAAACTTGAGGCACAAGGGATGATATGATACCGATATGATATGGTATGTATGCAATGTATGGTGTAGATCACTAATGTGCACAAGTAACGTTGCCGGCAATACTCAAATGGCTAGTCTCGATAGGCATGTGACACAAAATGGGCTAGGGGTTATCAATGCAATTGCAAGGGAATGTACAATGGAGGGATACCACGATACCAAGATGATATGGAGGTTACCGTCCTTGGCGATGATGAGTGGCGGTGATCTTGATGGAGATACCAAGATGATGGAGACTCGTCCCTAAGTAGCCGAAACACCTTAGGAAACGGAAAAACCGCGAACTCAAAATCTCAAACGTCAAATGGTGGTAGCGGGAATGCGGTGGTGGTTTTGTGGAAGTGCAATGATGGGTTATACGAGTAGGCAATGCAGAAGTGGAGGGTAAGGTGGTGTACTATACACGGTGTCGGAGTTGAAAGCACGGTCCCTAAGTAGCCGAAACACCTTAGGAGACACAACTCACAACACTAACAAAATTTGGTTAAGTCGGTGTGGAAGAAGTGTATGGTTGGTAAGCCTATGCGGAAGTTATGGTGGTGGTGGTGGTTGATGAAGAAGCAACCGTCCCTAAGTAGCCTAGACACCTTAGGAGAGTCAAATCACTCCTCAAGAAACCATTAATGCGATGGGGAACAAAATTGGTTAGGTTGTGGAAGTCGGTGGTGGAGTAGCGGAGGATGTGGTGGAAGCCCTAGGCAAAGAAGCCTAAGTTCCAAAAAAATTATGGAGTCAAATGGTTTTGGAAGTATTTTTGTGGGAAAGGGGATGTCAAGAGCTTTTCAACGAGCTAAAGAACGTCAAAAACGGACTCCAGATGAATTAGTTATGGACAAAACAGTGAAATGGGAAAGGCTGAAATGCCAGGGGCCGGATATCCGGGGGTGGGGGCCAGATATCCGGGGGCTGATGTCCAGAACCATGCGGGTTTTATGCTCCAGGAGCCGGATGTCCGGCTTGGGGCCCGGATGTCCGGCCCGATGGCCCAGATGTCCGACCTGAGGCCCGGATGTTCGGCCCGACGATTCCAGATCTCATTTGGGACACCAAAACTCGATTTGGGGCGGAAATAGATGAATTTGAGGGAAAAATGATGGGATTTTGTGGATGGAAAGTGGGGAAAATTGGGGATATGCTAGATCGACTCGAAACCAAGCAAATCCATGGATCAAAATCAACAAACCCTCATCAAACGAACAAATCACAAAAAATTGGGGGCTATTTTTGGTGGGGATTTTCGAAATTGGGGAAGAACACAACAAAATTAGGCTAGAAAACACAACGGGGAGGCTCCGAAATCGTGATCAACGTGGCTCCTGATACCAAGATGATGTAGGGTAGAACCCTAGTGGCCTGATCTTTCACGAAAGGAGCGGATCCCGTGATGAACACGAAGAATGTCGGAGTAATGGGCCACGGGTAGGCCAACCCAAGTCCCATAACCTTTCAAGACATCGGGGCAGGCTGCGCCCGTCAAGACTCCGGGACGAAGAGCCACCTCCTGAGGAGTCGACGGCAGGGCTGCCGACTGCCCACTCACGGCCGAGTCCTAGGGACGACTTCCAGAGAAGCCGGCTTTGGGGAGTCGGCCGGCGACTCCAAGAAGTCATGACCTCATCGAAGGGGATGGGGCAGGGGCGTGGCTACAGTGAAGCCCACTCCCCGCCCCTGACCAAGGGCAGGCATGGCCACAGCACGCCGTACTCAGGAAGATCTCCGTGCGGCGTGGCATTGTTTCCCGGCCGACCCTGACATCAGCACCATAGTACCGAGTCCTGTGCCCACGACGGCTTGTCTGTACGTCCTGGAAGCAGCGGGGCCCACCAGCCAGCGAGACCTCAGGAGACGGCGGGAGAACCGCCAGTCGGACACAACGGGAGTCGGCCCGGGGGAGTCGGCCGAGCCCTCCCCCGGGGCCCATGCGCCATTAATCAAGACGAGATGGGGAGTGGCCACAGTGATCGCCCGCCTGGCGGCAGGGCTGTTGCCACGACCCCATGACCAAGCCTGCGTCATCAGAAGCACGGCTATAGTAATCACCAGCCGACAAGACCTGCCCGCGGCGGACGCGGCCTGTCGGCTCCGTACCAGACCAGTCGGTGGGGCCCACCAGTCGGCGGGCCCCAGCAGTCGGCGGAGAAGTCGGAGGTCGGAGCCACTGACGGCTGGGCCCGCGCACAGTCTAATTACCATTGTACCCCTGGGGGTAGGCCTATATAAACCCCCCCAGGGCACCCATGCAAAGGGTTGGAACCCAGTAGCTCTAGACCATACCAGATAGAAGGAGAGAGCTAGCCATGCCCTCTCCTACCTCTAAGAAACAACTCAAGGAGCGAACGTGTAAACACTTGGCCATAGTGATCATGCGGAGACCCCGCAGAGCAGCAGTAGGGGTATTATCTCCCAGAGAGCCCTGAAGCTGGGTAAGATTCGCCGGCGTGCATGTCTTCGCCTCATCCCGTTTCCAGGCACCAGCGACGTTCTACTCGCCCCCACCATGATAAGCCATCCATTGGCATATGTCGCACCAAACCCCCGACATTTGGCGCCCACCGTGGGGCATGGTGCACCACCATCCGGAGATCTGTTCTGGACGGGAACCCTTTTCCTCCCTGGCGAGCGCAGCCAGCCAGGCACGCCAGGCGAAGTTTGCATCGACGCGCTGCGCGGTGTTGAGATCGCCTGCGCAGCCAGCTCCTTGGACGAAATTGTCGGCGAGGTCCGCCTCTCTGACGAACCTGCGTCCGACGCAGGAACGGGCGGCCCCAAGAGCCTCCTCGCGGGGCCTCCTCGATCAACTCCACGTTTCCGGCAGGCCTGCCGTAGACTTGGAGTCCGTAGGCTCCACCGACCCGATGCTGGTCGACTCCGACACCGCGTCGCTCGACGCGTTCCCCACCAACGTGGTGGTCTACGACGAACCTCTCCCCCGCGCGGAGAGCGACGGAAGCACCGTCACCACGGTACTAGTCATCAGTCATGACAAGTTCCCTGGCGGAGGAGCACCCGACTGCCTCGGCGCGGCGCTGCAAGACCTAGCTGCGCGCATTCCAGAAGATACTGACGCAGAGACGTTAGAAGCGCACCGCCTTCAGCTCGTTGAAGGCGCGAAGAAGCTGGCCAGCATGCGACGCTTGTCAGAAGCTTACCAGCGGAAGATGGATCGCGCCGTTGGCAGCTCGCCGGCCCCGGCAGGGCCCAGCCGCCTTGGCGCGGTCCAGCAGCGGCGTAGCCATCGCCAGCCTGTTTGGGGCTAGCCACCCCATGTACGCTACACCAGCGGAGAACATCCGAGCCGCCCAGGCAGCGGCGGATGAGCTGGGCAATTTCGAGGGCGAAGAACGCCGCCTCATGATGGAGCGAGTCCAGCGGCTCCTCGACGCGGCCGCCGCACAGAACGAGGCCGGCTGCCGCACGGAGGCGCCGCAGCGGCCAAACGACGATCCGCACCGAGATCAAGGCGCGACGTCTCGGACGCGGACTGGCGGCGCCCCAGGAAGAAAGGACAAGGAGCCGGCTGTTAGCCACAGTTGGACTCGCATTACCATAGAGCACGACCGAGATGGCTGCCCGAGAGCAATGGAACGACGGGACGATTGTCCGCATCCCCCTCCCCGCAAGGAGAGGCGAGTCTCCCCGCCACCTGTTGACCATCCGACTCTCGGTGACCGCCTTGGCCGCCGAGAAGGAGTTGGAGAGAATGACGCCCGCCACCGGATCGACCGACTTCACCGGTCCCAGGCGCTGGAAGAAGAAGACAAGCTGGGTCCGCCTTGTTTCGGGCCCCGCATTCGGGACGAGCCCTTTCCCAGAGGGTTCACGCTCCCAAGAGACACGCCCAAGTATACCGGCTCCGTGAAGCCGGAAGACTGGCTAGTCGACTACTCCATGGCTGTCAGCATAGCAAACGGCAACAAGCGTGTCACCGTAAAGTACGTTCCGCTCATGCTCCAGGGCACGGCTCGGACATGGCTGAACAGCCTAAAGCCCCGCAGCATCAACAGCTGGGTCGACTTCATCGAAGCGTTCATCCGCAACTTCACCAGCACGTACAAGTGTCCTCCCAAGCCTCGTCAGCTCTCCTTGTGCGTGCAAGGTCCTGACGAGTCGACCCGCGACTACCTCACGTGTTGGGCTGAGCTCCGGAACTCCTGCGAGGGCGTGCACGAGGTGCAGGCCATCGAGTACTTCACAGCTAGGTGCTGAGAAGGCACCCTCCTCAAGCACAAGCTCCTCTGTGACGAGCCAGAAACACTCGGCGAGCTGCTGATCATAGCGGACAAGTACGCCACGGCCGACTCCTCCATGAAGGTGGAAATTCAAATCAGCACGACCGGCAAAGTGGCTCCTCAAGCCCCAAGAACTCCGGCGGCAGACGCCGGCCGGCGACAACAGCAGGGCGACAATAGGCGCAAGGCCCCGCAGCCGGCTTCCGGCAGCCGGCAGGTCACGACCGTTGAAGCCCAGCAGCCAGAAGAGCAGCCTCCGCCCAAGCGACAGGAAGGCGGCAAGCCGAACCGGTTGTCGGCCTTCTCCTATGAGCAGACCTTGGATGGACCTTGCAAGTTCCACAGCGGCGCGAAGCCGTCGAATCACACCACCTGGAAGTGCCACTGGCTCACCAAGATCGCCAAGGGAGACGGCCTCCTGCCACCCCCGCCTGCTGGGCAGCCGCCTCCGCCTCCGCCCCAGCAGTCGGCAGTTAGGCCAGTCGGCGCAGTACAAGACGAATACCCTGAAGAACACGGAGCCTACGTGGTGTTCACCAGTATGCCTGATGATCGACGCAGTAGGCGGCTGCAGCGACAAGAGGTGAACGCAGTAGCCTCAGAGACACCGGAGTTCATGCACTGGTCTGAGAAGCCCATCAGCTGGAGCAGGGCTGACCACCCAGAAGTGATGCCGAGTCCGGGCTCCTACGCCTTGGTCCTGGATGCCACCTTTGATACGGACAAACGAGCCGCGCGTTTCCCACGAGTTCTGATAGACGGGGGCACCAGCATCAATATCCTGTACAAGGATACCATGGAGAAGTTAGGAATCAAGCAAAGACAGCTTCAGAGCAACCGGACAGTGTTCCACGGCATTGTACCTGGGCTTTCCTGCTCGCCGATCGGCAAGATCCTGATGGAAGTCCTCTTTGGGGACAAAGATCACTTCCGAAGAGAGTCTGTTTGGTTTGAGGTGGTGGACCTTGAGAGCCCATACCATGCGCTACTTGGCCGACCCGCCTTGGCCAAGTTCATGGCGGTCCCCCACTACGCTTACCTCAAGATGAAGATGCCCAGTTCCAAGGGAATTCTGACTGTGGCTGGCGACTACCGGAAGTCGTCCGCTTGCGCGGCCGAAAGCAGTCGGCTGGCCGAGTCCCTGGTAATCGCAGTCGAGAAGCAACTCCTTGAACGAGTTGTGGCGATGGCCGGCAAGCAGCCGGAGATATCGCCCAACCCAAAGGAGTCAGAAGCCAAAGGTTCGCTCAAGCCAGCCAAAGAGACAAAGAAGATACCCTTGGATCCGGAGCACCCAGAGAGGTACGCCGTCGTAGGTGCAAACCTCGACAGCAAATAGGAAGGCGAGCTCATCAATTTCCTCCGTGAGAATCGGGACATCTTCGCATGGTCTCCCAAAGACATGCCAGGTGTACCGATGGATTTCGCCGAGAACAAGTTACATGTCTGATCTGATGCAAAGCCGGTCAGGTAGCCCCTGCGCCGCTTATCAGAAGAGAAGAGAAGAGTCGTCGGAGAAGAGATAGCCCGACTCCTAGCAGCCGGCTTCATTATGGAAGTTTTCTTTCCGGAGTGGCTGGCAAATCCGGTCCTGGTGCTAAAGAAGAACACGCAGTGGCGAATGTGTATTGACTACATGAGCCTCAACAAGGCCTGCCCCAAGGACCCACTTGCTCTACCAAGAATCGATCAGGTGATAGACTCCAGGGCCGGATGCGAGCTGTTGAGTTTCTTGGATGCATACTCAGGATATCACCAGATCAAGCTGAACCCGGCTGACAGATTGAAGACCGCCTTCATCACGCCGTTTGGAGCATTCTGCTACCTCACCATGACGTTCGGCTTAAGGAATGCCGGCGCCACCTTTCAGCGTTGTATGTAGAAGTGCCTCCTCAAGAAGCTCGGTAGGAATGCCCACGTTTACGTGGACGACGTCGTGGTGAAGACGGAAAAGCATGGAACACTGCTGGAAGACCTCAAGGAGACCTTTGAGAACCTGCGCCGGTTCCAGATCAAGCTCAACCCCGAGAAGTGTGTCTTCGGAGTGCCAGCCGGCCAGCTGCTAGGTTTCCTGGTCTCTGAACGCGGCATAGAATGCAACCTAGTAAAAATCAAGGCCATCGAGAGAATGGAGGTACCCAGCCGACTGCTGGATGTGCAGAAGTTCACCGGCTGCTTAGCGTCCATCAGCCGATTCATCAGTCGGCTGGGCGAGAAAGCTCTCCCCTTGTACCAACTCATGAAGAAGACCACTTTTTTCGAGTGGAACCATAAGGCGGACAATGCTTTTCACCAGTTGAAGAAGATGCTGACTACTCCACCCGTCCTGGCGGCTCGGACTCCCAAGGAACCTATGCTCCTGTACATCGCCGCCACCAGCCGAGTAGTCAGCACAGTCATTGTAGTAGAGCGCAAGGAGGAAGGCAAGGCGCTACCGGTCCAGAGACCAGTATATTACCTGAGCGAGGTACTGTCGACATCCAAGCAGAACTACCCCCACTACCAGAAGATGTGCTATGGCGTGCACTTTGCTGCCAAGAAATTGAAGCCTTACTTTCAAGAGCATCCAATCACAGTGGTCTGCACGGCTCCACTTGCTGAGATCATCGGTAGCCGAGATGCCTCTGGTCGAGTGGCCAAGTGGGCCATAGAGCTGGCTCCTTACACCATCTACTACCAGCCCTGCACCGCTATCAAATCACAAGCACTGGCCGACTTCCTCGTCGATTGGGCCGAGACCCAGTACCTGCCTCCAGCACCTGACTCCACCCATTGGCAGATGCACTTCGATGGCTCCAAGATGCGTACCGGCTTGGGAGCCGGCGTCGTCCTCACCTCTCCTAAAGGCGACAAGCTCAAATATGCACTGCAAATCCATTTTGCCGCCTCCAACAACGTTGCCGAGTACGAGGCGCTCATTCACGGGCTCCGGCTTGCCAAAGAACTTGGCATCCGCCGGATCTTGTGTTATGGCGACTCGGACTTAGTGGTCCAACCGTCATCTGGCGACTGGGACGCGAAAGACGCAAACATGGCGAGCTACCGTTTCCTCGTACAGCAACTCAGCGGGTATTTCGAAGGGTGCGAGCTCCTCCATGTGCCAAGTAACGACAACGACCAAGCAGACGCCTTGGCACGAATCGACTCTACCCGCCAAGCAATACCCTCTAGCGTCGCCTTTCAACGCCTCCTCAAGCCGTCTGTCAGGCCTTCACCAGAATCAGACTCCATTTTTGTGCCGGCTCCTCCCGAAGACGGCGGATCCGACTCCAGAGCTCCGGCAGTCGGAACGGGGACTTTGGCGGATGACTCCAAAGCCGCCACGGTCGAGCCCGGCCCGAGGACTGCGGTGGCAGACTCAAAGATTCCAGAACTCGGCCCAAGGACCGCGCCAGTCGGCCTGGGGACTTCATCAACCCAGCAAGCGGCTGTTGACTCCAACCCGCCGCCTCCCAGCCCAGCCACCCTCGTCCAAGTCGCAGTTCTGGTAGTCGAAGAAATAGCAGCACCCTCATGGGCCCAGCCCATCCTCAAATTCCTGGTGAACAAAGAGCTACCAACTGATGAGACCTCAACTTGGCAAGTACAACGCCGAGCGGCAGCCTATACCATAATCAACAGAGAGCTGGTCAGGCGCAGCGTCACTGGTGTCTACCAGCGCTGCGTAGAGCCAGAGCAAGGCCAGGCGATTCTCAAAGGCATCCATCAAGGCGAATGCGGCCACCATGCGGCTTCAAGAGCACTGGTCGCCAAAGCCTTTCGCCACGGTTTCTTCTGGCCGACTGCCTTGGAAGAGGCCAAGGAGTTGGTCAAAAAATGCAAAGGGTGCCAGAAGTTCAGCTCCAAGCCGCACCAGCCGGCTTCTGCGCTCAAGACCATCCCCATTGCCTGGCCTTTCGCAGTTTGGGGTCTAGACATGGTGGGACCATTCAAGACAGCACGAGGTGGTTTAACTCACCTACTTGTCGTAGTGGACAAGTTCACCAAGTGGGTGGAAGTGAAGCCAATTAAGAAACTGAACGGTCCGACTGCCGTGACCTTCATCACCGATATCACAATTCGGTACGGCATACCACACAACATCATCACCGACAACGGCACAAATTTTGCCAAAGGCGCCTTGGCCCATTTCTGTGCAACACAGGGCATCCGACTGGACCTAGCGTCCGTCACCCATCCGCAGTCGAACGGCCAAGTGGAGCGAGCAAACGGCCTCATCCTGTACGGCATCAAGCCTCGGTTGATTGAGCCTCTGGAGCGCTCAGTTGGCTGCTGGCTCGACGAACTGCCAACCATCCTCTGGAGTCTGCGCACGACTCCAAACAAGTCAACCGGCTTCACGCCCTTCTTCCTCGTCTATGGTGCCGAAGCCGTCATCCCAACAGACATAGAGTTTGACTCCCCATGAGTCACCATGTACACCGAGGAGGAAGCAGAAGAAGCACGACAAGACGGCGTCGATCTGCTGGAAGAAGGCAGGCTGTTGGCACTTAGCCGGTCCAGCATCTACCAGTAGAGCCTGCGCCGATACCACAACAGGAAGGTCAGGCCAAGATCTTTCCAAGAAGGCGACCTTGTGCTCCGGCTGATCCAGCGAACAGCCGGCCAGCACAAGCTGTCGGCGCCTTGGGAAGGCCCTTTCATCATCAGCAAAGTACTGGGCAACGATTCCTACTACCTGATCGACGCTCAGAAGCCCCGAGCACGCAAGAGGGACTACTCTGGCAAGGAGACAGAGCAGCAACGGAATGCCAATCTCCTCCGAAGATTTTACAGTTGATGCAGTATGTACCACGCTACCTTTTGTATTTAAGTATCAAGACTTCGGGCCCCCCGAGACGAGCTCGGGGACTGCCCTCTTTTGTCTGTATGATAAAAATTATGCCTACAAGTATGTTACTCTTTGTCATGCCGCTTGGCACCGGGCTCGACAAGTCGGCCCGGGGACTTGCTGCCTTGCACTATGAAATGCTTCCTGCAGTCGGACAAGTAGAGTGTAAACGCCTAAGCCGTCTCCTGTCAGAAGCCGCAGCTCGCAGAGCGACTGTATGGTGGGCAGCAGTAAGGTAGAATGGGCATTCGCATGAAAAAATGGCTAAGGACTCAAAGCATAAAACATAGCTCAAGACGGCTTCCAGCCTTTCTCACAAACCGACTCTTGGATAGTTGGATTGCCGTCTTCTATCCAACTTGCTCAAACAATCTTGAAAACGGCTAAGTACTTGCTTTCCCAAAGTAGCCTGGCACTTGATCCAGCGACAGTCCGCAGAGTGGCTGTCCGATTGGCAAGGCAGGCAACTAAGAGAAAGCGGCAAAGGAAAAGAGCCAAAAGAACAATGAGCAAGAAAAGATAGATATATATATATTTACATAACATAGGCCCTTGGCCGAATTGTCGAGTAGAGGTCCAAAATACACCCCACGAGTGGAATTGTGCGAATTAACAAGTTCTTCAAAGACTACTGAAGCAGATAAAATAAAAGACACAGCAGCAGCTCAGGAGGCAGTAGACGGAGTCAGAGGGTCGGAGGAGGCGCCAGCGTCAGGCGTCGGGGTGGCCGGCTGGCTAGTCTCGGCTTGATCGCCTCCGGCAGCAGTCGGGTCCGTCGCACACGGCTCGTTGCTGGAGGCGCAGTCGGGCTGAGGCTGGCCGTCTGCTCCATCTTCTGGTGCCTCCGCCTCGCTCCCATCCTCCACCTCATCCTCCTCCTCGACGCTGGAGCCAATCACCTCTGCCGAGTCTTCGCCGTAGTCTGGTTTCATCCCAAACCACTCCGGCGGTACCTCCTCGCCGTCTTCAGACCGCTCAGGGACGAAGATGCTGGTGTTGGTGTACTCGGCGATCGCCGCAGCACGTTTGACGAGGGCATCTTCCGCAGCCGCCAGCTCTGGCTGGGCCTCCGACCGAAGCGTGGCCGACCGGTCCAGATCCAGCCCCGGGTACGACGCGTTGACGAACTCCAAGGCCCGGCGCGCTCCAGCCCGGGCCGAAGAGCCCTTCTAGGCCTCAAGACGACTAACCGCGACCTCTAGCCAATTGGCCGTCAGGCTGGGGGTGCGTGGAGCCTGCATATCCGGCCAAAGGGCGGAAATCACCTGGGCACCGACGCACTGAAGCCGGCGCAACATCCAGTGAGCCGGCCGGAGGCGAGCCTCGATGCTCAGGATGTGCTCGTCAAGAGTTCGGGGGGCATCGGCGGCGATCTCTGTGCCCTCCGCCCTCCGACTTTCATGGTCGGCCTCGATGGCTTGGATGGCGGCCTGCGACTGCCCAGGGAAGAAGTCTGCAAAGACGCGAAGAAACGAAGAAGCTAGTCAAAAACCAGAAGTCGGCATGATTTATATCGACAGCTCGAGGAAAGAAAATAAAGAGACTCACCATCAACGATGTCTTCAATCTCGTGGAAGCCGGAGGACAGCAGCGCCTCCTTGTTAGACCAGGAGGAGCGCCCGCTCGCAAACTCAGCCAAGAGGGTGGTTTCCGCCTCCTCCGCCTCCTTCTGCGACTTCACAAGCAGCTCCTTCTGCTCTGCCAACTGAGTGGCCAGCAGATCGCACTCTGTGGCGAGCCTGCTGCACTCCTCCCCTTTGGCGCGCAGGGCGGAGTTGGCTTCGCTTAGCTGCTGTTGAAGAGCAGCGTTGGCTCCTGAAGAAAAGGAAGAAAGATAACAGTCGTCAACAAAGCAGGTCGCCGGGGAGATCCGGCCCGACTGCTCAGCAGTCAGCCCGAATCTCGGGGACTACAGCCCGCGGGTGCGCTAGCGCGCCCCCGCAGAGAACAAATAAAGGACTTACTCAGGCTCTCTGCCAAGTCGGCGGTCCGATTGCCCAGCTCTTCAACGTTACGGTTGAAGGCAGTGACGCGGAGGTTGTGGTAATCCTGTGACAAGCATTTCAGACAAAGTTAGTACCCAGAAATTCATCAATTGGAGTTCCGGGCCGCCTGCTCAATAGCTGGCCCAAAACTCGGGGACTACACATAGTGGGTGCGCTGGCGCGCCCCCACAGAGAGGAACAAGAAAACAAAGACCAAAGGAAAAAAACATACCCGGACGGCTGCCCGCGACGCTAGGAACGCCTTGGTGCAACTCTGGAGAGCGTCGCCCTCAGCACAGAGCTTCACCTGGACGTCCAAGAGCGCCCGGTTCAGCGGCCCTGTGCCACCTCCTCGCACCCACCCAACAGGTGCGGCGCTCGTTGCTTCGGCGTCTCGGGCCGCCGAGCTGGCGGTGCCGGATTCTAGGGGGCGGGGTGCTGAAGTCGCCTTCTCTAGACGACGGCGCGTTGGCGAGCCGACTTGGAGGAGTAGCCTCACCACGGCCTCTTCTTTGGTCGGCGGCACCGGAGGGTCCGTTGGCTGCTTGCCTTGCGCGCCTTCAGACGGCGGCGGAACGTTTGCATCCGGAGCAGAGGGGTCGCCGCCTTCCCTCTCCACGACGAGGTTCTCCCGCCGGCTTCTCCAGTTGGCCCTGTGAGCTCCGGAGGCAGCGGCGCAAAGTTCAGCGGGGTAACGAGCAAGGCCGACTGGCGGCGTGTGGCTTCTTCAGCCTGCTGCTTCGCCGCGGTGGCGGCTTCGGCCTCCGCTAGTTTTTTCTTAGCGAAGGCCTTCGCCCTGTCGGCATCCGCCTTCTCCAGGCGGAGGGCCTCTTCTTCGTTGCGCTTCTCCTGCGCATTCCACTCCGTCGCCCCCTGGAGGTCAGCAGCGGGGTCAATCCGCCGAGTGGTGGCGGACGTCTCCGCTGACCCCATGACGGAGGCGACGGCGACCCGCTCAAGAGAGAGGGGAGCCCTGAAGAAAGAGGGGCAAGCAGAGACTCAGACAAACCACGAAGAAAGAATAAAACTTTGAAGACATAAAACTTACGCGGAGACCAATGGAAGCGGATGGCCTTCGCGGCTGCCTCGTCCCGCCGGGTCGCCACAGCCGAGCTCTTGGGCTTCTTCGGCCAACTACCGAACAAAGTCGGCGCGGCCCTGCGCTTTTTCCCGCCGCCTGGAGCGCCCGGCACGGCAGAAGAGCCCGAGCCAGGCTGGCTGGCTCCAGGCCGATGGCGAGGGGCGACTTCTCCCTCGGTGTTGTCTTCAGGCCAGTCGGCGAAGGTAGCCGAGGGCCTGAATTCTCCTGCTGTCCCTCCTCCTCCCTCGGCGTCGTCTTCCAGAGCCGCCACCCCCAGATCAGGGTCGTCGACGTCACTCTTCGCCCGGTCGGCGACGAACTCACGGGCCGGCCCCGAGGTGCCGTCTGGTGGGTGAAGAAGGGGATTCTAACCAAAGCCAACTGGTCAGAACAAAACTCGGCAAGAAAAGACAATCTAAAGAAAGAAAAGAAAGGAGACTCACCACGGGCGGGGGGTCGGCGCGGGAGTACGGCACCTTGCCGAATCGCCAGTCCTCCGGGAGCCTGCTGTCCGAAAGGTAGTTCACCATGAGGGCCACCTCTTCGTGAGGCATGTCCTTGGTGCACATCTGACTCGGGTTGTGGCGCCCGCTCATCTGGCATATCATGTGAGGGCGGCCTTGGAGTGGAAGAACTCGGTGCCACACGAAGGCGGCCAGCACGTCCGGACCAGTTAGACCCTCCGACTGCGTCAGCTCTCGGAGTCGCATGATGGCGCTGGCTCCCGCAGGCGTCAGCAACCTGGCTCGGTACGACCAGTTGGGCAGTCTGCCAGTCGGCGGGCCGGCTTCGAAAGCCGGCAGATTGACTCAGTCGCCCCTCGTGGCAACGTTCCTGACGTAGAAGTAGGACCTCTGCCACATCTTCACCGACTTTATCAGCGAGATGGAGGGGAAGGGGTTGTCGGCTCCTGACCTACGCATGGTGATGAAGACGCCGCATTGAGCCGGCACGCCTGCGGCCTGGGTGCCGAGCTTGGAGAAGAAGAACTCCCCCCAGAGCTCGAGGGTGGGGAGGACTCCAAGGAAGCCTTCGCACAAGGCCACGAAGGCGGATAGCAGCACCACGGTGTTGGGGGTGAGGTGGTGTGGCTGGAGTCCGTAGAACACCATAAAAGACCGGAAAAAGCTGCTCGCCGGCAGACCCAGCCCGCGCAGGCAGTGCGAGCGGATGATGACCCGCTCGCCCTCCTGCGGGGCGGGGGAAATCTCCCCCTCCGGCGCAAGACGCACCTGCACGCAATCCTCGCCGGGAATCCGACGGGTCCGGCGGAGGAACTCGATGTGGTCTTCATGGACTTCGGAACCGTCCCAGGTGCCGGAGCACATTGGGGGAGGCGCGGCAGCGGAGGAGGAACTCATCGCGAGCTGTCGCCATGGTGTTCGCCGGAGCTTGGGCGTGCGGCAGAGCGACGAAGAGAGGAGGAGAGCGAGGAAGAAGAGAACGAGGGGTAGTGGGAAGGAGGGGCGCGCGCGCCCCCCTCTTCCCCCTACTTATAGCCCCGTGGGCTGCGAAGCCGAGGGGGCGGACGTGGGGATTTACTGCGCCCACAACCCCACGACCCCCACGATCCCCGTAAAGTTACTGCGTGTAGTAACTCCACAGGAATCCCAACCGTCCACCGGGGCCACAGCGGATCCGCTCGGGCACCAAGGCGCGGTAGTGGCGGGCCCCGCCTATGGGCATGTCTCGTCGCGCACGTAGGCTGACAGGATGGCCTGGCCACGTGCCCTCGCGTGACAGGCCAATAAGGGGCGGCAGCCTGGAGGCTTAGCTAGCACACCACTTGAAATCCCGCCGCGACGTTCGAAATACCGAGCAATTCAAAATTGGGTGAAGTCCGAGTTGAGCAAGTCCGAATCCTTCTAGACGTCCCGACAGAAGTCAATCAAGACCATGTGTCGAGCACCCGGAGAGAGAAACTGCTGAGGCTTCTCGGCCGATCGTCCGCGGTGCCTCACCAGCTTCGGGGACTACTGTCGGAGAAATGGGCCACGGGTAGGCCAACCCGAGTCCCATAACCTTTCAAGACATCGGGGCAGGTTGCGCCCCTCAAGACTCCGGGACGAAGAGCTGCCTCCTGAGGAGTCGACGGCAGGGCGGCCGACTACCCGCTCACGGCCGAGTCCCAGGGACGACTTCCAGAGAAGCTGGCTTTGGGGAGTTGGCCGACGACTCCAAAAAATCATGACCTCATCGAAGGGGACGGGGCAGGGGCGTGGCTACAGTGAAGCCTACTCCCTGCCCCTGACCAAGGGCAGGCATGGCCACAACACACTATACTCAGGAAGATCTCCGTGCGGCGTGGCACTGTTGCCCGACCGGCCCTGACATCAGCACCACAATACCGAGTTACAAGTGACGATTTCAGGACTTTGAAGCCACCATAAGGAGTGCATGAAGCCTTGGACGAAATATACAAGATGCCACTTCATAAATTTCGTTCAGAGGCTATTTTAGGTGCTGCGTCACCTCATTATTGGGCCAGGCCCATGTATTTTGGAAATACTTAAGTATAGGCTGTTTTTATAGTCCGTATGTGTGGGGAAACAAGAGTTAGGGTTGGTTTCGGACCCCTCCTCCAAGGGCCACGAAATCCCCCCTCTTCCTCCATATATACAGCCCTTAGGGTGTCGTTTAGACTTTAGGTTTTGTTTAGATTAAAAGTTCGCCATAGCTGCAACTTTGCGTACTTCGTTTGTGTCCAACGACCAGACCAAGACGTCAGAGAACCCCACCTTGATCAATAAAGCTTTCATCTTACATTCGCAATATCCAGATTGCAATATCAGTTTCTTGCTTGTTCTTCGTTTGCTCTCAAGAAACAGACCCTCGTGGTCAGGTTGATCGTGCTCCGGCATGGTTAATAACCCCTCGGAAGTTGGTTTAGCGATTGCTAAGGCGCGACGTCTCGCACGTTCATAGTCGGATCGTCAAGGTCAACTCCCACAGAAACGATAGCCACCATCTCATTGAAACATCGGGACACCCTCGCCTCTATCAAGTGGTATCAGATTTCCAGGTTGCTCAGTGAGATTTTTACAATTTTTCGTAGTTTAGATCGAGTCTGTTCTTCATATCTACAGTCCACGAAAAAAAAGCCAAAAAAAATTAGGGTTAGTTCACCATATCTGAACCAATCTGAGCCTTTGCATAGTCTTTCAGTATTTTCCTTTGTTGAATTTGCGGTTGCATCGTCGTGTCTAGTTGCTGGTCTTAGAGTCTAGTCTTTTTATAGTTTCGAGTTCTGGTCATAAGTTGTCACGCCGCCGCCGCACCATCATCGTCGCCCCTGCCATCTACCACCACAATTTATCTGCCATCGATCCGTCTCCATATACCATCACCAATCCGTATCCATATACCACCACCAATCCGTCTCCATATACCATCACCAATCCGTATCCATATACCATCACCAATCCGTATGCATATACCATCACCAATCCGTATCCATATACCACCACCGCTGCCATATCCTACCATCATATATCCACCACCAATCCGTGTTCCTTTCATATGAGGTTTGTTATCGAGGTCTGTCTAATTTCTGATTCGTGTTTCCTTGCCTGAGTAGGTTTAAAAAAAAAGAGTCTGGAGACCCCCGGGCAGTTTTTAGGCCAAACTTTTCACAGGAAAAAATATTTTTTCCCTGTCTTATTTTTAGGCTTTTCTGAGTCTTTTGAGCCACGTGCCATCATAATGATTTTTTGTCGCACTTTTTCGTCGTCGCTGCCCTGATTTCTGAAAAAAGTCAAAAACAAATTTCATGCCCATCCTGTCAGTTTGACGAGGGAAGAGTTTTGAGAGACTCACCATTATACTGATTTTGCGCAAAAAAAGAGGAGCGCCAAAAAAAAGAGCGAAAAAAAATTCCAGAGTGTGCTTTTCCCTTGTTTACGTGCAGCACCGTGATTTTTGTTAGTGTTCTAGGCTCGCATCTCTAGCATGGTCTAGCCTACGACCAGCACAGTACCGTCGTTGAGCGTTTATTCAACTTTGCATCTCTGAATTGATTATTACTGACCCTTTTTGCTACCATATTATAAGCCTTCCCAGCTCCACATATATCTACGTCGTGCGTTTGACTCTCCCTGGTAATCGCTCTATCCAAGCTTTGAGAGTTTTGACTATGACGGTTGCCGATCACCGCTTGCTGCTGTGTAAGAACCGGTAAGGATTTGAGATTTGCTTGACGGATTGGTGATATCCACCACCACCTCTTGTTAGTAGTATGTAGGATCATATTCTTGTGTATTTCTATTGCTGCTAAACATGGCAGGATCACAAGCCGACGAGACTGACTGGGAGAACATGACGAATAAGGAGTTGCATGATAAACTTCAGCAAATGATGAGTGGACAGGTGCAAGATGCGCTAAACAGATTTGAAGAGGCCATGGAGAAGAGAGATGGCATGGAGAAGACGTTCGAAACAAAGCTCGATAACAAGTTTAATGAATTGCTCGCGCGTCTTCCACCACCACCACCGGCTGCCCCTAACGCACCTCTACAACAACAACAACAACAACAACAACAACGTCACTTTCCAAATCACGTGAGACGAGCACAGCGCGTTCCCATTGACCCTGGGCAAAATTCTGGTGCCGCTGTTGATGCTTCTGCCGCTCCTGCTACTACTGCAGAGGTGGAGGACCATTACGAGGATGAGGTTGACCAAAATCAGAACTACGTGCAACCACCAGCAGCACCACCACCAGGTCGTCCTCATGCATATCATTGCAACGGTAGGGCTGCACCACCACCTGAGGTACATGACCATCTTCCTAAACTAAAATTGAATATTTCACCATTTGAGGGTAGATATGTTCCTGATATATATCTTACTTGGGAGTTAGAAACTGAACAACGATTTACATGTTTACAATATCCCGAGAGAGACGTGTTCCTGCTGCTGTTTGTGCTTTCACTAGCTTTGCATGTGTTTGGTGGTCTGAACATTGTAGATTATATCCTATTCCAGCTACTTGGGCTGCTTTGAAAACTGCTATGCGTACTCTTTGGGTTCCACCATATTATCAACGTGAATTACTTCAAAAATTGCAGCATTTAAGACAAGGAAAAAACTCTGTAGAAGAATATTATCAGGAATTACAAACTGGCATGATTAGATGTGGTATTGTTGAGTAGAATGAAAGCTATGCTTGCATGTTTTATGGGTGGATTAAATAGAGAGATTCAGACCATTCTAGAGTATAAGGAGTATACTAATATCACTCGTTTATTCCATCTTCTTGTAAAGCTGAACGTGAAGTGCAGGATCGACAGGCATTGGCGCGAACTAACTTTTCTGCAGGTCGATCTTCATCATGGACACCACGTGCATCCTCTACTTCCACTCCACCAGCACCTCCATCAGGTGCCACCTCCAGCCGTGATACAAGAAAGTAGGCACAACCACCACTATCTGTAAAGAGCACACCTGCTGGACCTGCGCAGAGCTTTTCTTCTTCCATGGCATCAACAGGGCACACAAGTGATATTATTTCTCGTCGTTGTAAGGGAAGAGGACATTTTGCGAGAGAATGCCAATCTCAGCGTGTGATGATTGCTACTAAGGATGGTGGGTATGTGTCCGCTAGTGACTATGATGAGGAGACTTTGGCTCCTATTACACATGAAGAACACGGTGGAGACGATTCTGATCATGAGACGCAATACATGGCTGCTGAAGATGCTGACAGGTATGAATGTTTAGTTGCTCAACGTGTTTTGAGTGTGCAGGTTACATAAGCTGAGCAAAATCAGAGGCATAATTTGTTCCATACAAAGGGAGTTGTGAAGGAACGTTCTATTCGCGTCATCATAGATGGAGGGAGCTGCAATAACTTGGCTAGCATGGAGATGGTGGAGAAGCTATCTCTCAGCACAAGACCACATCCACATCCTTACTACATCCAATGGTTCAACAACAACGGCAAGGTTAAGGTAACACGTACTGTTCGTGTGCATTTTAGTATCTCTACATATGCTGATTATGTTGATTGTGATGTGGTACCTATGCAAGCATGTTCCTTATTACTTGGTAGACCATGGCAATTTGATAAAAAAATTGTACATCATGGTAGAAACAATCAGTATACTCTTGTTCATAAGGATAAAAATATTACTTTACTTCCTATGACTCCTGATTCCATTTTGAAAGATGATATTAATAGAGCTAATAAAGCAAAACAGGAGAAAATAAAAAGTGAAAATCAGATTGTGGAAAAAGAATTAGAGCAACAAATGCAGCCTAATAATAAACCATCTAGTGTTCCTTCTGAAATTAAATTGAAAAGTGCATGTTTACTTGCCACCAAATCCGATATTGATGATTTAGATTTTAGCAAATCTGTTTGCTATGTTTTTGTGTGCAAAGAGGCATTATTTTCATTCGAGGACGTGCCTTCCTCTTTGCCTCCTGCTGTCACTAACATTTTGCAGGAGTTCGCTGACGTCTTTCCACAAGACGTGCCACCGGGATTACCACCTATTCGAGGGATTGAGCATCAAATTGACTTAATTCCCAGTGCATCATTACCCAACCATGCACCATATCGTACCAATCCAGAGGATACGAAGGAGATTATGCATCAAGTACAAGAACTGCTCGACAAAGGTTATATACGCGAATCCCTTAGTCCTTGTTTTGTTCCTATCATTTTAGTGCCGAAAAAGGATGGTACGTCGCGTATGTGCGTTGATTGTAGAGGCATTAATAATATTACTATTCGTTATCGTCATCCTATTCCTAGGCTAGATGATATGCTTGATGAATTGAGTGGCTCTACAATATTCTCCAAAGTTGATCTGTGTAGTGGATACCATCAAATTCGTATGAAATTGGGAGATGAATGGAAAACAACATTTAAAACTAAGTTTGGATTATATGAGTGGTTAGTCATGCCTTTTGGGTTAACTAATGCACCTGGTACTTTCATGAGGTTAATGAACGAAGTTTTACATGCTTTCATTGGACGATTTGTGGTAGTTTACTTTGATGACATATTGATTTATAGCAAATCTTTGGAGGAACATTTGGAACATTTAGGTGCTGTTTTTATTGCTCTACGTGATGCATGTTTGTTTGGTAACCTTGGAAAGTGCACCTTTTGCACCGACCGAGTATCTTTTGTTGGCTATGTTGTTACTCCACATGGAATTGAAGTTGATAAAGCCAAGATTGAAGCTAATGAGAGTTGGCTGCAGCCCAAAACAGTCACACAAGTGAGGAGTTTCCTGGCGTCGCTGGTTTCTATAGGCGTTTTGTGAGAGATTTCAACACCATTGCTGCACCTCTCAACGAGCTTACAAAGAAGGATGTGCCTTTTGTTTGGGGTACCGCACAGGAAGAAGCCTTCACGGTATTGAAAGATAAGTTGACACATGCTCCTTTACTCCAACTTCCTAATTTTAATAAGACTTCTGAGCTTGAATGTGATGCTAGTGGAATTGGATTAGGAGGTGTGTTATTACAAGATGGCAAACCTGTTGCATACTTTTCTGAAAAATTGAGTGGGCCTAGTCTGAACTATTCTACTTATGGTAAAGAATTATATGCTCTTGTTCGGACCTTAGAAACATGGCAACATTATTTATGGCCAAAGGAATTTGTTATACATTCTGATCATGAATCTTTGAAACACATTAAAAGTCAAGCAAAACTAAACTATAGACATGCTAAATGGGTTGAATTCATTGAGACTTTCCCTTATGTCATTAAACACAAGAAGGGTGAAGAAAATGTTATTGCTGATGCTTTGTCTCGTCGTTATACTATGCTTTCACAACTTGACTTTAAAATATTTGGTTTGGAGACCATCAAAGATCAATATGTGCATGATTCTGAATTTAAAGATGTATTGCAGAATTGTAAGGAAGGGAGAACTTGGAACAAGTTCATTATTAATGATGGATTTGTGTTTCGTGCTAACAAGCTATGCATTCCAGCTAGCTCCGTTCGTCTTTTGTTGTTGCAGGAGGCGCATGGAGGAGGATTAATGGGACACTTTGGTGTCAAGAAGACGGAGGATATACTTGCTACACATTTCTTTTGGCCAAAGATGAGACGGGATGTTGAGAGTTTTGTTGCTCGCTGCACTACATGTCAAAAAGCTAAGTCACAACTCAATCCTCATGGTTTATATATGTCTTTGCCTGTACCTAGTGTTCCTTGGGAGGATATATCTATGGACTTTGTTTTAGGTTTACCTCGAACAAAGAAGGGGAGGGATAGCATATTTGTTGTCGTGGATAGGTTCTCGAAAATGGCACACTTTATACCATGTCATAAAAGCAATGATGCTATTAATGTTGCTGATTTGTTCTTTCATGAAATTATTCACTTGCATGGTGTGCCAAATATTATTGTTTCAGACCATGATACTAAATTTCTTAGCCACTTTTGGAGATGTTTATGGGCTAAGTTGGTGACTAAACTGCTTTTTAGTACTACTTGTCACCCCCAAACTGATGGACAAATTGAAGTAGTCAATAGAATATTGTCTACTATGCTTAGGGCTGTTTTGAAGAATAACAAGAAAATGTGGGAAGAATGCTTGCCTCATATTGAATTTGCTTATAATTGTTCATTGCGTTCTACTACTAAGATGTGCCCTTTTGAAATTGTGTATGGTTTCCTACCTCGTGCACGTATTGATTTGTTGCCTCTTCTATCTCCGGAGAAGGTTAATTTTGATGCTAAAGAACGTGCTGAATTGATTTTAAAAATGCATGAGTTATCTAAGGAAAACATTGAGCGTATGAATGCTAAATATAAACTTGCTGGAGATAAGGGTAGAAAACATGTTGTGTTTGCACCTGCAGATCTTGTTTGGTTACATTTGCTTAAGGATAGATTTCCTAATTTGCGCAAATCAAAGCTAATGCCACGTGCTGATGGTCCTTTTAAGGTGTTAAAGAAAATAAATGATAATCCTATAAACTTGAGCTGCCTGCATATTTTGGGGTTGGTCCCACTTTTAACATTGCAGATTTGAAGCCTTATTTGGGTGAGGACGATGAACTTTCGTCGAGGACGACTTCATTTCAAGAAGGGGAGGATGATGAGGACATCAATACCATTGTTACACCCACACCCCCTGCTGCTATACATACCAGACCAGTTACTAGAGCTCGCGCACGCGAATTGAATTATCAAGTACTTTCATTTCTTGGTAACGATTCTAAAGTTCATGAGAATATGATGCTGCCTAAATGGGATACATTTGTTTTGCTTACAAATGAAGGGCCTAGCTTGGACAAGAAACATGAACCTTGGAACAAGTTCAAGCATGGAGATGATGGCATGCGCAAGGGGATCAAGAACGGAGTTACAAGTGATGATTTCAGGAATTTGAAGCCACCATAAGGAGTGCATGAAGCCTTGGACGAAATATACAAGATGCCACTTCATAAATTTCGTTTAGAGGCTATTTTAGGTGCTGCGCCACCTTATTATTGGGTCAGGCCCATGTATTTCTGAAATACTTAAGTATAGGCTGTTTTTAGAGTCCGTATGTGTGGGGAAACAAGAGTTAGGGTTGGTTTCGGACCCCTCCTCCAAGGGCCATGAAATCCCCCTCTTCCTCCATATATACAACCCTCAAGGCGTCGTTTAGACTTTGGGTTTTGTTTAGATTAAAAGTTCGCCTTAGCTGCAACTTCGCGTACTTCGTTTGTGTCCAGCGACCAGACCAGGATGTCACAGAACCCCACCTTGATCAATAAAGCTTTCATCTTATATTCGCAATATCCAGATTGCAATCTCAGTTTCTTGCTTGTTCTTCTTTTGCTCACAGGAAGCAGCCCCTCGTGGTCAGGTTTTTCGTGCTCTGGCGTGGTCAATAACCCCTCGGAAGTTGGTTTAGCGATTGCTAAGGCGCAACATCTCGCACGTTCGTCATAAAAAATGGACTCCGGTTGAATTAGTTATGGACAAACGGTGAAATGGGAAAGGCTGAAATGCCAGGGGCCAGACATCCGGGGGTGGGGGCCGGATATCCGGGGTCTGATGTCCAGAACCATGCGGGTTTTATGCTCCAGGAGCCGGATGTCCGGCTTGGGGCCTGGATGTCCGGCCCGACGATTCTAGATCTCGTTTGGGACACCAAAACTCGATTTGGGGCAGAAATAGATGAATTTGGGGGCAAAATTGATGGGATTTCGTGGATGGAAAGTGGGGAAAATTGGGGATATGCTAGATCCACTAGAAACCAAGCAAATCCATGGATCAAAATCAACAAAACCTCATCAAACGAACAAATCACAAAAAAAAATTGGGGGCTATTTTTGGTGGGGATTTTGGAAATTGGGGAAGAAAACAACAAAATTAGGCTAGAAAACACAACGGGGAGGCTCCGAAATCGTGATCAACGTGGCTCCTGATACCAAGATGATGTAGGGTAGAACCCTAGTGGCCCGATCTTTCACGAAAGGAGCGGATCCTGCGATGAACACGAAGAACACGAGGGGGAAAACGAGGGGAAAATCACGAGGGGGACACAAGAGAACACTCAAACCAACAAGAATGATCACACATGCGCTAGATCCATGAACACAAAGGAGATACAAGATCCAAAGTCAACAATGGACGATACAAGAGGTAACCGGTTCTTCTCCGTGAGGAGGTCTTGAATCCACAAAGGGATCTTCCTGTGAGGGGTCTTGAATCCAAGGTGGATCTTCTCCGTAGAGGGGCTGCGGTCTCTCTCGTGGAGTAGATCCGATATGGATGAGCGAAGATCTATCTCTCAAATGAGCTATCACAACGCTAACCCTAAAATGTAGGTGGAGGGGGAGTATATATAGTCTAAGGGGCGAAGGGGTATATGGGCCTCGGCCCAGATGCACTGCACGCAGGCAGGGAAGGCCGGATGTCCGGGCGACGGGCCGGATGTCCGGGCTGGCGGGGTTGGTCTTGTTGCTCTCGGGTTCGGTAGTGTCCGGATTTCCGGGACTTGGGCCGGATGTCCGGCGGCTCGTGAAGGGCCGGATGTCCGGGCCATGGCCGGATGTTCGGCTGTTGTAGGAGCAGACTCTTCTTCCTTCTCCTTCCTTCGCTCCCGCGCACGCTTGGCCTTGGTCCTTCGGCTCTCCTTGGACTCCTCGGGTGTACCTGAGTATGCACAAGGTCTGCGCTTGAAGTAGCATCCATGTCTTACATGCGAAAAGGGAAGATTCGGAAAGGAGCGAGTTTACCTTAGGTCCAAAGGCGTATGCTTGAGTGTACATGGGGATGATCGTAGGATGCTCCGCATCAGCCAGGCCCACGTATTTTCAAAATACTTAAGTATAGGCTGTTTTTAGAGCCCGTATGTGTGGGGAAACAAGAGTTAGGGTTGGTTTCAGACCCCTCCTCCAAGGGCCACGAAATCCCCCCTCTTCCTCCATATATATAGCCCTTAGGGCGTCGTTTAGACTTTGGGTTTTTCTTAGATTAAAAGTTTGCCATAGCTGCAACTTCACGTACTCCGTTTGTGTCCAACGACCAGACCAAGGCGTCATAGAACCCCACCTTGATCAATAAAGCTTTCATCTTATATTCGCAATATCCAGATTGCAATCTCAGTTTCTTGCTTGTTCTTCGTTTGCTCGCAGGAAACATACCCTCGTGGTCAGGTTGATCATGCTCCGGCATGGTCAATAACCCCTCGGAAGTTGGTTTAGCGATTGCTAAGGCGCGACGTCTCGCACGTTCGTAGTCGGATCGTGAAGGTCGACTCCCACAGAAACGATAGCCACCATCTCATCGAAACATCGGGACACCCTCGCCTCTATCACTTACTCTGTCATGTCTATGCACTCACATGCTCCTATATTCCCTATTCACATGATTGCATACATGTAGGGGGAGCCTATACAAGTTACATGTCTTTCCAAAGCTTTACTTACTACTCTTAATATCTTGATCTAAAGCTTTGATGTATGTTGTCATCAATTACCAAAAAGGGGGAGATTGAAAGCACAAGTGCTCCCTAGGTGGTTTTGGTAATTAATGTCAACATATCTCTTGTTGGACTAACATTTTTATCTAGTATGTTTCAGATAAGTTCAACAGTGAAGTGGCATGGACTAGAGGATGTGAAACCCCTTCAAGATCCTAAGGACAAAGGATTGGCTCAAGCTCAAAGCTCAGGACTCTACATTTTCCATTTTAGTGATCCAAGATGACATTGAGTCTATAGGAAAAGCCAATACTATCAAGGAGGGATGAGGTGTTGCTTAATGAGGTTCTTGCTCAAAATGCTTAGTGATATGCTCCAAAGCCCTCAACTAGTTTCCCACATCCACATATGACCTAAACCAAAAGTCAAACTCGGCCCCACCGATTCTTCCTATCTGGCGCCATCGAGTTTCAAATGTCATAGCCACTGCCACAAACCCTAGGCAAACCAGTCTCACCGATAGGGATCTCGGTCTCACAGAGATGGGATTGCAAACTCTCTGTTGCCTATTGCAATACTTTTGGTCTCACCGAAACTTGCGATCGGTCCCACCGAGATTGCAACGTAAACTCTCTGTTTTCCCTTCGTAACGTTTTGGTCTCACCGAAATGAGCGACTGGTCCCACCGAGTTTACCTGACCAACTCTCTGGTTAGCTTATTACCAAAATCGGTCCCACCGAGTTTGTGTAATCGGTCTCACCAAGATTACGTTATGCCCTAACCCTAATCATATCGTTCCTACCGAGTTGCATGTCGGTCCCACCGAAAACCCTAATAGTCACTAGCTTTGCTGAATTGGTCCGACCGAGTTTAACCATTCGGTCCCACCGAGTTTGGGAAGTTATGTGTAACGGTTAGATTTTGTGTGGAGGCTATATATACCCCTCCACCACCTCTTCATTCTTAGAGAGAGCCATCAGAACGAACCTACACTTCCAACTTGCTTTTTCTGAGGGAGAACCACCTACACTTGTGTTGAGACCAAGATATTCCATTCCTACCATATGAATCTTGATCTCTAGCCTTCCCCAAGTTGCTTTCCACTCAAATCTTCTTCCCACCAAATCCAAATCCTGTGAGAGAGAGTTGAGTGTTGGGGAGACTATCATTTGAAGCACAAGAGCAAGGAGTTCATCATCAACACACCATTTGTTACTTCTTGGAGAGTGGTGTCTCCTAGATTGGCTAGGTGTCACTTGGGAGCCTCCGACAAGATTGTGGAGTTGAACCAAGGAGTTTGTAAGGGCAAGGAGATTGCCTACTTCGTGAAGATCTACCGCTAGTTAGGCAAGTCCTTCGTGGGCGATGGCCATGGTGGGATAGACAAGGTTGCTTCTTCGTGGACCCTTCGTGGGTGGAGCCCTCCGTGGACTCCTCCTCCTCCCTCTTTCTAGGGTTAGCATTGTGTTAGCTCATATGTGACATAGAGCTTCGCTAATCCATCCGAATCTACTCCATCGCGAGGGACGGACACCTCTTCGGAGAAGATCTACTTGGATTTAAGACCCCTAAGGGGAAGACCTCAAGACCTCCTTTCGGAGAAGAACCGGTTACCTATGTATCATCCTTTGTTGGATTCAGATCGTTTATCTCTTTTGTGTTCAAGGATCTAGCATATGTGTGATCGTTCTTGTTGGTTTGAGTGATTCTCTTGTGTTACCCTCCGTGTTTTCCCCTTGTGTTCTTCGTGTTCATCACGGGATCCACTCCTTTCGTGAAAGATCGGCCATCTAGGGTTCCACCCTACGTCATCTTGGTATCTAGAGCCACGTTGATCATGATTTCGGAGCCTCCCCGTTGTGTTTTCTAGCCTTGTTTTGTTGATTTTGTCCCTAATTCGAAAATTCCCCACAAAAATAGCCCCCAATTTTTTTGTTATTTGTTGGTGTGTTGAAGTTTTGTTGTATTTGATCCGCGGATTTCATGTGTTGCAGGTAGATCTAGCTTTCCCCCATCTTTTCCCCAATTTCCATCCACAAAATCTTCCGAATATTGCCCCGAATTTGCCACTTCCACGCGGAGTTCCTTGAGTTCGTCCATGGATCCAGAGCCCGGACATCCGGCCCGAACCCCCGGACATCCGGCCGCTGACATCAACATCTCCATCCACCGCCCCGTTTTCCGTCCAAATTTCGCCAAATTTTGTTCTGGTGCCCACATTCACTTCCGCATACCTCTATCACTTCCACATAGCACCACCATTTACCACACACACCACCACCATTTAACCGCTATCAACTCTGACATTTTGGTCACGTTTTGCTTTGAGAATTTGAGTTGCGGTTCCGTGTCCTCTTGTGTTTCGGCTATTTAGGTACGGTTCGACATCGATATCACCGCCTCTCATCTTCGCCACGGATGCGTCATCGACAACAAACACTTCACCATTTTGACACCATACCGTAAGCAAGGATCAGTAACCTCATCTTGGTATCGTGATATCTCATTCTTGTCATTGCATTGATAACCACATAGCCCAATTTTGCGTATCTTACCCATCGAGACTAGCCTTTGAGTATGGCCGGCAATGTAACTTGTGCACATTAGTGATCATACTTCCCATTGCATACATATCATATCATTGGTCCATATCTTGGTACCATATTTTATGTCACAAAGTTGTCATCGCATACACAATTGCTATCTTGGTTCGTGAAACATTGCATGAGAAAAGAGCTCAAAAGAGAAAGAGCCAAGCAGGCTTTTAAGCAAAAGGGAAAGATAAGCAAAGAGCTTTTAAGCAAGAACCATTGCATCATACTACATTAAGATTGTCAAACTACATTTTTATGCATTAACTCAGTTTTCAATGCATTTATGTGCATAATTCAAATTTGAACTACATGCACATGCTCCAGTGCATATAAATTGGTTAAAGATCAAATCTATGTCCTTGGGTGCATGCTTAGGTCCCATGCAAGAAATGGGAATGAATTTCAAACACCAGGACACCGTTGATTACTGGCAAAACGTTGAGATACTTTATTTTTAAATTCTAGTAAATCCAAAACTCGTCTGAAATTCATGAAACTTGACCTTCTATCATGGAATGGCACCCGACGCTGTGTATTTTTCATGTCCATTTTGAGAGAAGGAGCACTCGAATAATGACAACCAACAAAGGCATTTTTGAAAAAATAGCTGCCACTTTAATATCTCAAACGTTTGTATAATTCAAACTGTGTGCGTTCTATTAACCATTCATGTGACGCCACATGTCTTGGTTTTAATGGGTGTAGGAGGTGCCGTGCCGACAACTGCTTGACCTTGACTGAATGGGAGGTGTGAGAGCGCAGTCCGGTGCATAGGCTGACCGAGAGGCGTGCAAGCTGTCCTCGAATGCGCAGGCTCACCGGGAAGTGTGCGAGCTGTACGTTGCGCAGGCTCACTGGGAAGCGAGCCCTTTGACTTCCATGGCCGCCCGCCTCAGCGGCATGGGACGCCGTCATCGAACACTACCTCTCAGCGCTGCCAGCTACCGTCCTCCTGTGCCCCGCCCGTTGACCCCGGGACAACATGATGCAAAGTGAGAGCAGGATTTGTGCATCTCTTCAACGCAAACGGTTCTTTTGGATGACCCGTGTGCAACAACTTATAAACAATTTGGTGCGATTTGCATCTGTCATATTGGGTATGTTACCATTTGTCAAACTGGAAAGATTGACATTTGTTGGTCTAGTAACATTGCCATTTGTCAACCATGTAACACTGTGATTTGTCAAAATATGAAGCTAAAAATCACCACTAGTGTCTAATTTTTGCAACTAGAATTCAATAATTAAGCATAGATTTCATTCATAGATTAAGCGGTCGTTCTTAATTTATACAAACAGTTCAACTCGACAGCTGAACCGACCCAACTTTTCCCCAATTGTTGGCAACCACGTACTGAAATAGCTAGTTCAACTATATATAGTAGCTAATTTTATGTACGTTGTACAGTTCCACCACATCTATAGTCAGATGAACTGAACAAAATACTACTGCAAAGGGGCTTTGTACTACTTCCGGCTGCCTCGCCTCTGCCAAGCGCGCTCAGTAAAAGGCAGAGGAGCAGGAGCCTACCGATGAGCTGGGCAACCGCAATACGGTGCATGCCGCTGTTGCAGCTTCAGCGATGCTCACCTCAAATGCCCTCTGCCGCTCCATACGACCCCTCTAGAAGCGGTGGTTCTCCTCGTAGATTTCTTGATTCCTTGCCTCTGAGGTGGCGTGTGCCGCTGCCATGGCGGCGGTAAGGCTCTTTGCGTGCTCGACGTGGCGCTCCTCCTCCTCCCGCAGGAACTCGGTGTAGCGCGCAAGGTCGTTGACGCACATGTGGGCATCCACCTCCGCCTCCCACCTTCGGGCGGTGGTGGCGGAGCGGGTGATGACCCCGACGGTCGACGACGGGGTGGTGGCCACGACCACCACCTCCCTCCTTCGGGCCGCGGTTGCGGAGCGGGTGATGGCCACGGTGGCCGGCAGTGGGGTGGCGGCCACAACGGCGGAGGAGCGAGCGATGGCCCTGGCTTTCGATGGTGGTGTGGCGGCAACGGCGGCCGGCAACAGCTGCCGACGGGCACCGGCGACAGAGCTCTAGTGGGTGTTCCACACACACCCAACAGGGACGCCACGTGCACTATACTACTGTCAGGACCCCGATTCCAAGTCACATCGATCTAGCCGGTAACACCTCATATCACTTTGCAGCCTCGCACACGGTATTCCCACGGGTGTCGCCTTACCATGGCCCGTGACCGTTTGCGCCTTTTGGCTCACGTATATGATAGTGTCGCTAGCATCCATATGACAGAGAACCCGGGCCGACATGGCTAGTCGTGAACCCAAAATGGCACTAACCTATGGGGACAGGCATACATGAATCACATCGAGCGTGTCGATCAGCAGTGTGTGAATCCGGGCTGTAGCACTGGGCTAACAGGACTCCGGGAACCCAGGCTGTAGCAGGCTAGGCAGGACCCCGGATGTCACCGCGTGACATTTCCCCGAAGGGACAGACACAGGAACGAAGTGAAACACATGCCGGCCAGTCAAGTGTCCTGAGCAGTAGTGCTGGGCTAACAGGACTCCGGTGAACTGGGCTGTAGAGGACTACTATGGCTCATGGAAGCACTAGACTACATTTCCCCATAAGAGAGGCCGCCAAGGATAAACAACTAGATTGTCGGATCCCACACATACCAAGCATTTCAATCATTCACACAATATGCTCGATATGTGTAAATACAACATGGCATCACAACATAACTCTACAACTCAAGTATTTATCATTAGGCTCCGAGGAGCGAGATATTACAAACATGGGTCTCATGACCCAAAAAAATCATAGCATACAAATCAAACACATGCGGAAGCTTAACATGTCTGAGTACAGACATCTACAAATGGAAAAAAAGCTAAGAAGCCTGACTATCTACCAGATCCAGCCGAGGGCACAAGATCGTAGCTGAGGTATCAAGCTAACGTCGAAGTCCATGCGAAACTACTAGCGAGACTGAAGTCTCTCTCTCTGCAAAACATAAATTAAGCAAAAGTGAGTACAAAGGTACTCAGCAAGACTTACATCAGAACTAGCTACATATGCATAGGTATCAACAAGGGGGGGTGGTGGAGTTTAACTGCAGCAAGCCAGCTTTGAGTCAGTGGCTAACCTGAACTACGACTGCAAGCAACTCCTTTGAGGTGGCGCACACGAGTCCACATATTCACCATTCAATACACCACTATGGAACTGCTCCCGTCTCCCTACGGGAAGGCTATCCATAGCACTCACACTTATGTTGCGAGTTTTAGAGTATCCACTTTCACTTGTCTATGAACTATGCAAGGGGTCCAAGTTTCCATATCCGAGGAATCCGGCTATTCGAATAGATAATGATAACCATGCAGGGGTGTACTTCTTCACACACGCTCCCACCACTTACCACCATATACACGTCATGTATCTCGGCAACCTTCAAGCGGAAGCCTGGCGAGGGTGTTGGCCACGGCCTACCTAAACACTTAAGTCTCTAGTCCAGGTTTATCGCCTATCCAGGTTCAATCCGCAGGGAGTCCAGCCGAGGTTTCCACATACGGCCCCAAACGATGTGAACAGGGTTCCCGAGACACCAAACGGGCGCCTGGTACACCGTGCCACGGTGTATCTACCGCAACATAGCCCACCCCTAGGGTCAGCGCTACGCACGGCCGCCAACACATAACCTACAAACAGCAGAAACTAGTTGCAACTCCTGGACAGAGTACTAGGGTGATTAAGAAGCCGAGAGGGTCAATTAAGGATCCCAATGAGTGGTAGTAGCTGTTCATGGATCACAGACACAGAATTCAGTTCCTGAGGATGGCTGCAATGAGACAACCCACCATGTACTCCTACATGGCCTCTCACCGCTACCTTTACCAAATCGTGTTCAAACACTTAGCTCACACACAGTAGGACATGTTCACACACCTTCGATTCATCCCCGATGAATCAGACCGGACACAACTCTATGCAGTAGCAGGCATGACAAACAAGCATGAATGAGTAGGCACATCAGGGCTCAAACAACTCCTACTCATGCTAGTGGGTCTCATCTATTTACTGTGGCAATGACAGGTCATGCAGAGGATAAGGGGTTAAACTACCGCAACATGTAATAGTTGAATCGTTGTTGTCCTAATGTAGTAAAAGAGAGCAGGAGCGAGAGAGTGGTTTGTATCGGAATGAACAAGGGGGTTTTTCTTGCCTGGCACTCCTGAAGATAATATAGTTCTTCATCGATGTCATCGATCACGTCGTCGGAAACATCGGCGTCTGAGAGGGGACGGTTACTGGCAAACAGGGAAGGACACAATCAATGCCATGCAACAATATGATGCATGAATGAGACATGGCAATATTCTGTTGATTGGCCTAATGCAACTAGCAACAAGTTCAATGGAGTTGGTTTGAACACTAGGTTCAAATTCAAACTCCATATGTGCTTTATTAAATGCCATTTATTTGTTTTGTCCAAAATAGAGGACAAACTGCATGAAAATGCCATAAACAGATTCCTTGAATTTTTCTGATAATTTTTCATATATAATTTATTTCATTTGGAGTTACGGTTGAATTTCTATGATTTTTAGAAGTTTAGGCAATTTTCTGGAATTTCCTGAATAAGAATAAATTCAAAAAATAAATAACTACGTCAGCATGACACCACTATGATGTCAGCATTCAACAGCGGCTGACCAGGTCAAACCTGACGTGTGAGGGCCACACGTCAGTGGCACAGGGCTGTTTAGCTCGCTGACAGGTGGGCCAGGTCAACGGCCATGTCAACGGGTTCAACTCTGACGCGTGGGTCCCGCTGGGTTAATCTAAACTAAACAGAAAATGAAGCCCGGGGTTAATTAGGGCGTGGGTCCCATATGTCAGTGGCTGTGGGGTTAAATTAGCAATGTCATTAGCCACTAATGAAGGTGCCACGTCGGCGGCTAAACGCCGGTGCTAAGCACAGCACGAGGCGACGCCTGTCCGGCCAACTCCGGCGACGGGAGCTCGCGTGGCCCGGCATGTTGGAACGCCCGCAGCAGGGCGCATCCGATGGTGGTGTTGGCTGTACCTGGGGTGGTCTGTGGCGGCGGCGGCAAGTTGGGCGGCGGCCGGAGTTCGGGCGTGCTCGGGTTCGGTGTTAGGGCGCACGGCAGGTGGCAAGGAGGGGTGCTGAGGCCTCCTGGAGGTGCACTGAGTGCAGTGACGCGCTCGGTTTGGACGGAGGTGTACCAAAACGATGACTGCGACAAGTCCGACACCGGTGAGGTCTCGGTCTCGACGGAAACGCGGGCTACGATGAGCTAATGGGCATGGGAGTAGGGGGGTCGATAGAGGAGCTCACCGCGAGTGCAGAGGTGGCCTCGGTGTGCTTGGGGAGGCACCGGAGCAAGCGGGGCGGCGAGAGGGATCTCCGGCGGCCGACGAGGGAAACGGCAATGGGGGCGGCGTTGCGGCGCCTCCGGGGCCTCGTGGGTCGTCGAGGAGGTCGGGGACGTCGAGGCGGAGCTTGCAGTCTTAACGAGGGGTCGAGGGGGAGGCGGTGGCCGCGGCGAACAGCGTTGGTGGCGACGGCTGCGCTCGGGCATGAGATGGAGAGAGAGCAGAGGAGGGAAAGAGCTCGGGAGAGAGTGAGGACGGTCAGGGAGGCTGCGTGTCGACGTCCAGGGCATCCAGAGCGTCGAGGGAGAACGGCAAGCAGGAGCTGGCGAGGCGCGTGGCCATCGCACGGCGAGCACGCACTCGTCCTTCTGTCCAGGGAGGAAGACGACAGGGAGGCTATGGTGGTGGGCTGGGCCGGCCACTTGGGCCGCCAGGTAAGCCCGGGTGAGATTCCTTCTCTCTCTGTGCTTTCTGTTTTTCTTTTCTATTTCTGTTATTTTGTTTTGATTTAGTAAAAATGCTAAAGCATTTTGTAAAATGCTGCAATAATTTGTGGACACTCCATGGATTATTCCAGTGGCCCACATTTAATTTCAGCATTATTTGAGCATTTAAATTATTTATAGTGTTTAAATGCCCAAAGTCAAATACAATATGATTTAATTCACAAATCCAGGAATGACCTAGAAAAGTGTGCACCATTTTTGTCAAAGGTCCTAGACCAATACAAAAGTGATGAACATTTATGAAGGCCATTTTGGGTTCGTTGAAAAGATTTAATTTGAACCTATTTCAATTCATTTGGTGCTAGGGCTTGGATCAATCCCCATTTCAAGTTTATTTAAATTGTAAACATGATGACATGAGAAACAAGCAAAGGCAACACGGGCTGAGCTAGGGCTGTGACAACTCACCCCCACTAAATAAGAATCTCGTCCCGAGATTCAAGACGTGAGGTAAGAAGACAGAGGGGGCACAAACTAACACGATCTTCACGATCCAGGTTCCACTTCATAAGAACGATGACACGATCACCATCTTTGTTTCGATGTCTTGCTCTAAGAACTCCATCCAACCCGATAACGGAAAGAAAGGAAACTCTCAAAGAATCGATCTTCTCGAAGATCGAGCAACCGACGATCAACTCACAGAATGAGACATAGCGGCATCTGTCGAGATGAGACGCGATACACACATCAAGAATGATGGAAATGAGCATATGACAAGGTTTAAATAAGTAGCGGAATTCCCACACCCAGGAGGGTGGTGAACGGTGTCAACGTAGCGAGGAGTTGGGTTGCCATGATACCACAACGAGACACCTTAAGGAAGGTGACTCGCAGAAATATTCCCTTAAGTGGCAAAAAGAATTACTTTTGATCCATAGATCATTGAAACTCTTCATACCAGCTTAAGGCAATTTATAATTGATCGTTTGAAATAGCTCGAAGAAATGGCATACTCGGACTAGGATGGATGATGTGGACTACCTTGTTGAAGAGAACGCAAGGGATGGTTTTGCTTGCGCGTGCTCTCAAGAACTTGAGCATTTCCGTATTCATCAAGGTTCTACCAACAACCGTGTTGAGGATCCTGGCAACACATCTTACTACCTTGACGAATAGTGATGGACGATGCAGATGCATAGAAAGACACCCCTTTCTCAAATTTCACCTTAGCGAGGCCAAGGGAACAAAATCTGGATGATCGACCGAGAGACATTTAGCACTCCGCTTCTAATGTTCTCCTTGATGTACTAGGTACCACGGTCAGTGCTTAAAAGCATCAACATGGCCATCAAGTAAAGGTCGGACTTCGGAAGCACAACAATCCATAAGGAACAACTATTGGAATAAATTCTACGAGATCCTTATGGGGAGGTGGCCAACTTTCTCAATCAGGATACTACAATAATAAGTCTTCCGGTTGGGTGTGTTGGCCACAACATCCACTTTACCGGGTACAGAGAGACCAATATTATAGTTCTTGGGAAACATTCCAACCATCATATCTGCCTGAGATTCAGATCTGGTTGGTAACATAACAGTTCAGACAACACGTATGAAAAGGAAAGTTTGCAACACAAATCGACGAGATGATGTTGCGAGATTCTCGGGAAATGAACTATGACAGCAAGCTCCAAAACATGAGCCGGTTCTGCTACATACATGTGAGCATGTTGTCCAAGACAAGAATGACCACATAGTAGTCTTATAATAAAACACTATCGAGTTCTAGTTGGGAACCATCATCAAGGATATCAAAGTCCTTGCATAAGGCATGCTCTTAAGAAGGAACTTCTTCTCCTTGAACCATTCAATCAGTGGCTTGGTGTGCTAGGAATACATATAGAATGAAGGTTGCAAGTATCCAGAACACAGAATACTTTGCACATATGCATGACTGACTTGGGATGATTCCAGAGGAAGCAAAACAAACCTTTCTCAAATTCATGGCGGCAACTTACACCTAAAGCACATGAATTCGAGGAAGTCACTTCTTCCATCCAAGCATAGGCTTCATGAACGGAACACGAAGGCATTGCTTACAAAGTTTTCAACACTAGGTTGATATTCAACATGAATCATGGGGGAGACAAAAAGCTGCTGATGGGCTCAACAGCAACTCATCGGAATTTCCATATCACTGGACTTCCACCATCATGTGAACACGGTGATAGCATTGGTCAGACCAAAGGATGTAATGGTGTATGCTCGAGGGATCAACCACGAGTAAGACAACATTACGAACATCATTGGTTCTGATTTGGCTTGACGATAGCCCATACTCAAGTCAAAGTTTTGACAAGACAATAGATCCAACAACTGATCAGGAGGACCAATTGGTGAAGATATCATCTTTCTTCAACACACACACAAACACAAAGATATCCCTTCAGAAAGAACCAAATTCGGCAAAGCTTTTTATCTTCCAAATCTCCAAGTTGTTGTTTAGCTTAACCAACTAGCTCAGGGGTATCCAACACAGATTCTTGGAGAAGGGGTGGTTTACAAGAAACCAACTTGATCACGAACTCAACATAGCGGTCAGGTGACAACCTGGTAACACTTTCGAGAAGACATTCGGAAAATCACGAACCACCGATATGTCACTAAGCTCGAGAACAACCTTGCTTTTCAGGGAAAGATGATATGATCGAAAGAGTGGGGGATTTGACAAAATCCAAACTCATCAATCGAAGAGTGCACCAGAAACAAGGACTAGGTAGCACGGTCTATCTTAGAACGATGATTCAATAACCAACACGCTAAGAATGAAATTATTGTCCTTTAACTACCAAGCAACGGAGTTGCTAGGAGTATAGATTTCACGCATCACGATTCACTTGTCGGATAACATGGGGACCAAGGAATGAACAATGATGGCAAGAAGTATCACTGTATCAAGAGTTCATAGGATGGTGTGCAATTTCCATGACATTCTTGACATAAAGATGGTAATACCCCAAGATAGAACAGAATCAAAAACTGGATTGGCATTTGATTTTCAGATTACAACTACTTTGACCCAATCCTAGAAATGGATGAGGTACTGGAGTTTGTTTCTCGTAGTCATTCTGAAATAGAACGGCTCGACGGACCACAAGAATAATAGGCACCGATGAACGAATGCTCACATACTCTTGACTATCAATTGATAGATGAAGGTCGGAACATAACGGAAGGGGGACAACTCAAGGGAACATATAACTTTCTGAGTTGTGGATGCATAGATTAGTATGTCGAACGAGTTCAACATATTTCTTCCGGATAACCCATGCAGGAAGGTAGGGTTGGCAGAGTGACAACATAGAATGGAGAAGTCATCAGGAGCACTCTGTTGTGACCTTTTGGTTCAAAAGAACTCCTCCCAAGAATGGTCCATGATAATCGGAAGAAGGATGTACCACGAACCTCGAGGACTACCGCAAAGGTTACTAATATCCTAAAGGAACTAGCAACACTATCAACATGAGATAAGTAGGGTGAATCTCGGGTTCAAGAACCTATGAATAGAATACCTACCACTACATGGCATCACGGGATGCTTTTGAGAATGGTGGCCAGAATCATCACACCGGGAACACAAAACATGGCTAGATTACTAGGTGACTCCCTAAACACCTAGGGTCATAAAAATAGCTCCAACATATATGTCGAGGCAACAGAGTACCTCAACTCACCGATTAGTGTGATTAATCTGGCCCAAATGGACATCAGGAACAGGAGGAAGGGGTTTGCAACTGCATCAGACTATTTGGAGACCTGGGATGACTCGGACAGCATAACGGCTGTAAATGCTCAAAAGATTTGAGACATCCTGCAAAATGGTGGCATACCCACTCAACAACACAACATCAAGGTTCTGAGGCCAGCTATGAACATATGGAAGTAGTAGGAACTAAACTGAGGCTTAAACTCAACAATCCTAGGCAACTACGGTTTAGTAACACATCATCCTGAGAGATAGAAGAGAAGCCTAGTTCTTAACCCCCACAGAAAAGAAGAGGGCGACTCAGATCAGAAGGAATAAGGTATAAGAAGTAAAAAGAGCCTTACGTTCCCTTCCATAATCATTCCCCTACAAAACTAAAGCATTTCTAGACACAACTTCGACCAGTATGGCTTGGTAATCCTATAGGCAGTCAGGCTCTGATACCAAAGCTGTCAGGACCCTGATTCCAAGTCACATCGATCTAGCCGGTAACACCTCACATCACTTTGCGGCCTCACGCACGGTATTCCCACGGGTGTCGCCTTACCATGGCCCGGGACCATTTGTGCCTTTTGCCTCACGTATATGATAGTGTCGCTAGCATCCATATGACAGAGAACCCGGGCCGACATGGCTAGTCGTGAACCCAAAACGGCACTAACCTATGGGGACAGGCATACATGAATCACATCGAGCGTGTCGATCAACAGCGTGTGAATCCGGGCTGTAGCACTGGGCTAACAGGACTCCGGGAACCCAGGCTGTAGCAGGCTAGGCAGGACCCCGGATGTCACCGCGTGACATTTCCCCGAAGGGACAGACACAGGAACAAAGTGAAACACATGCCGGCCAGTCAAGTGTCCTCAGCAGTAGTGCTGTGCTAACAGGACTCCGGTGAACCGGGCAGTAGCGGACTACTATGGCTCATGGAAGCACTAGACTACATTTCCCCATAAGAGAGGCTGCCAAGGATAAACAACTAGATTGTCGGATCCCACACATACCAAGCATTTCAACCATTCACACGATATGCTCGATATGTGTAAATACAACATGGCATCACAGCATAACTCTACAACTCAAGTATTTATCATTAGGCTCCGAGGAGCGAGATATTACAAACATGGGTCTCATGACCCAAAAAAATCATAGCATACAAATCAAACACATGCGGAAGCTTAACATGTCTAAGTACATACATCTACACATGGAAAAAAGCTAAGAAGCCTGACTATCTACCAGATCCTGCCGAGGGCACAAGATCGTAGCTGAGGTATCAAGCTAATGTCGAAGTCCACGCAGAACTACTAGCGAGACTGTAGTCTCTCTCTGCAAAACGTAAATTAAGCAAAAGTGAGTACAAAGGTACTCAGCAAGACCTACATCAGAACTAGCTACATATGCATCGGTATCAACAAGGGGGGGTGGTGGAGTTTAACTGCAGCAAACCAGCTTTGAGTAAGTGGCTAACCTGAACTACAACTGCAAGCAACTCTTTTGAGGTGGCGCACACGAGTCCACATATTCACCATTCAATACACCACTATGGAGCTGCTCCCGTCTCCCTACGGGAAGGCCATCCATAGCACTCACACTTATCTTGCGAGTTTTAGAGTATCCACTTTCACTTGTCTATGAACTATGCAAGGGGTCCAAGTTTCCATATCCGAGGAATCCGACTATTCGAATAGATAATGATAACCTTGCAGGGGTGTACTTCTTCACACACGCTCCCACCACTTACCACCATATACACGTCATGTATCTCGGCAACCTTCAAGCGGAAGCCTGGTGAGGGTGTCGGCCACGGCCTACCTAAACACTTAAGTCTCTAGTCCAGGTTTATCGCCTATCCAGGTTCCATCCGCAGGGAGTCCGGCCGAGGTCTCCACATATGGCCCCGAACGATGTGAACAGGGTTCCCGAGACACCAAACGGGTGCCCGGTACATCGTGCCACGGTGTATCTACCGCAACATAGCCCACCCCTAGGGTCAGCGCTACGCATGGCCGCCAACACATAACCTACAAACACCAGAAACTAGTTGCAACTCCTGGACGGAGTACTAGGGTGATTAAGAAGCTGAGAGGGTCAATTAAGGATCCCAATGAGTGGTAGAAGTTGTTCATGGATCACAGACACAGAACTCAGTTCCTGAGGACGGATGCAATGAGACAACCCACCATGTACTCCTACATGGCCTCTCACCGCTACCTTTACCAAATCATGTTCACACACTTAGCTCACACATAGTAGGACATGTTCACACACCTTCGATTCATCCCCGATTAATCAGACCTGACACAACTCTATGCAGTAGCAGGCATGACAAACAAGCATGAATGAGTAGGTACATTAGGGCTCAAACAACTCCTACTCATGCTAGCGGGTTTCATCTATTTACTGTGGCAATGCCAGGTCATGCAGAGGATAAGGGGTTCAACTACCGCAACATGTAACAGTTGAATCGTTGTTGTCCTAATGCAGTAAAAGAGAGCAGGAGCGAGAGAGTGGTTTGTATCGGAATGAACAAGGGGGTTTTACTTGCCTGGCACTCCTGAAGATAATATAGTTCTTCATCAATGTCATCGATCACGTCGTCGGAAACATCGGCGTCTGAGAGGGGACGATTAATGGCAAACAAGGAAGGACACAATCAATGCCATGCAACAATATGATGCATGAATGAGACATGGCAATATGCTGTTGATTGGCCTAATGCAACTAGCAACAAGTTAAATGGAGTTGGTTTGAACACTAGGTTCAAATTCAAACTCCATATGTGCTTTATTAAATGCCATTTATTTGTTTTATCCAAAACAGTGGACAAACATTGTTCAAACATGCATGAAAATGCCATAAACAGATTCCTTGAATTTTTCTGATAATTTTTCATATATAATTTATTTCATTTGGAGTTACGGTTGAATTTCTATGATTTTTAGAAGTTTAGGCAATTTTCTAGAATTTCCTGAATAAGAATAAATTCAGAAAATAAATAACTACCTCAGCATGACGTCACTATGATGTCAGTAGTCAACAGCGGCTGACCAGGTCAAACCTGACGTGTGGGGGCCACACGTCAGTGGCACAGGGCTGTTTAGCTCGCTGACAGGTGGGCCAGGTCAATGGCCACGTCAGCGGGGTTAACTCTGACGCGTGGGTCCCGCTGGGTTAATCTATACTAAACAAAAAATGAAGCCCGGGGTTAATTAGGGCGTGGGGACCATATGTCAGCAGCTGTGGGGTTAAATTAGCAGCGTCATTAGCCACTAATGAAGGTGCCACGTTGGGGGCTAAACACCGGTGCTAAGCACAGCACGACGGTGACGCCTGTGCGGCCAACTCCGGCGACGGGAGCTCGCCTGGCCCGGCGCATTGGAACACCCGCAGCAGGGCGCATCCGATGGTGGTGGTGGCTGGACCTGGGGTGGTCCGTGGCGGCGGCGGCAAGTTGGGCGGCGGCCAGATTTCGGGCGTGCTCGGGTTCGGTGTTAGGGCGCACGACAGGTGGCAAGGAGGGGTGCTACGGCCTCCTGGGGGTGCACTAAGTGCAGTGACGCGCTCGGTTTGGACGGAGGCGTACCAAAACGACGACGATGATAAGTCCGGCGCCGGTGAGGTCTCGGTCTCGACGGAAACGTGGGCAACGATGAGCTAATGGGCATGGGAGTAGGGGGGGTCGGTAGAGGAGCTCACCACGAGTGCAGAGGTGGCCTCGGCGTGCTTGGGGAGGCACCGGAGCAAGCGGGGCGGCGAGAGGGATCTCCCGCGGCCGATGAGGGAAACGGCGACGGGGGCGGCGTTGCGGCGCATCCGGGGCCTCCTGGGTCGTCGAGGAGGTCGGGGACGTCGAGGCGGAGCTTGCAGGTATGATGAGGGGTTGAGGGGGAGGCGGTGGCTGCGGCGAACGGCGTCGGTGGGGACGGCTGCGCTCGGGCATGAGATGGAGAGAGAGCAGAGGAGGGAAATAGCTCGGGAGAGAGTGAGGACGGTCGGGGAGGCTGCGTGTCGACGTCCGGGGCGTCCAGAGCGTCGAGGGAGAGCGGCAAGCAGGAGCTGGCGAGGCGCGTGGCCAGTGCACGGCGAGCACGCGCTCGTCCTTTTGTCCAGGGAGGAAGACGACAGGGAGGCTGTGGTGGTGGGCTGGGCCGGCCACTTGGGCCGCCAAGTAAGCCCGGGTGAGATTCCTTCTCTCTCTCTGCGTTCTGTTTTTCTTTTCTATTTCTGTTATTTTGTTTTGATTTAGTAAAAATGCTAAAGCATTGTGTAAAATGCTGCAATAATTTGTGGACACTCCATGGATTATTCCAGTGGCCCACATTTAATTTCAGCATTATTTGAGCATTTAAATTATTTATAGTGTTTAAATGCCCAAAGTCAAATACAATATGATTTAATTCACAAATCCAGGAATGACCTAGAAAAGTGTGCACCATTTTTGTCAAAGGTCCTAGACCAATACAAAAGTGATGAACATTTATGAAGGCCATTTTGGGTTCGTTGAAAAGATTTAATTTGAACCTATTTGAATTCATTTGGTGCTAGGGCTTGGATCAATCCCCATTTCAAGTTTACTTAAATTGTAAACATGATGACATGAGAAACAAGCAAAGGCAACAAGGGCTGAGCTAGGGCTATGACAACTACACCAGGGACTGCGCCACTGCCGCAGTGTAGCCTCCCAGCTGGAGCTGTCCTCTGATGACGGCGGAGTGGCTGAGCGAGGACGATCGACTGGTGCCATTGGCGATTGTGGGAGTAGCAGACGAGATAAGTTACAGAGAGGGAGGGGAAAATGCGACGCATGACTCGCCTGTCGTGAGGGTTTTTATAGCAGGCCGGCAAGCATTGGGATTTTCGGGGATTTCACCGAGTCAGGCGGGAATCTTGTGCGGGAACTTGCGAGGTTGTGTGGGAATGGGCTCATCGACGATTCATTGGCGCCACCGTTTGGCCAAAATAACGCCCCCGCGCGCTGTGCAAGGTTGCGTTGTAAGCCGTCTGCGGCAGCGAGGCTACAAGACGTGCGAGAGGAGGACGAAAGGCCACGTACACCTTCGTTTATAAAAAATGTTTGCGATTTAATTACCTACTATACCCCCGTCTTGGTTTATAAGTATGATTTAACTAATAAAATACGAATGCATGTCTCCAAAGATTAGATAGTTGGATTCGTATTTGAACATAGTTTCCAATTATATATTTTTTATAACATGCATTAAAATTTTGTTGGTTAAATTTGAGGGCAAAGTATGGCACAGAATATAAAGGGGACTATAGACTAGACGGAGGTGGTAGCACACAACTGCTCTCTATGCAGCGACGCAACTGTCGGCCGGCTTGTAGGCGATGATTTCATGTGTGTTCAACTGCTCTATGTGTGTGGTTGCTTGCGGTTCAGGCAGCCGCGGCGTGCTCTGCTCGCGTCCTGCCGTGCGCACTCTGCTCTCGCGTCCCTCCAGGTGCTCTGCCCTCGCCCCTCCATGCGTGCTGCCAGTGTTTGGGCCGGCGCACGATCATGTACGTTCGTGTGCATGCGGTTGCACCGGGCGTGGTGCGACGATGCAGTTGCCCGCTGCAAAAACTGCCATGCGGACGCGCCAAGAATCCACGCTGCCTGGCCCCCTTTTATTCTTGCGGCCATTTACCTTCATCTCTCGTCTCACATGACACAATAAGCACACCACGAGGACACATACAGAGAGGAGATCCAGCGGTTCCAATGGCGCTCCCCGTGGCTCCAACGGCGCTCCCTGCGGCCGACGACGACAACGGCGGGCAGTTGACCACGCAACACGTCATGGACAACCACGTGAGGGGGAAGGCTCTCTCGGTGGTGTACATGAATTATCCGGTCTCGGTGGAGAGCTCCATCCAAACTATGGAGCAGTTCCTTGCCGAGGACAAGTACAAGTGGTCGGCCTCGACCTCGAGTACACCATGGGTTGTGCCGGGCACGGTTAGAAGGTTGCCGTCGCCCATTTATGCATGCAACATGACGTCCTCGTCTACCACTACCTCTTGTCCACAATGCCTTGCAAGCGTTTCTCCAGGTTTATCAACAGCTCCGACTACAGTTTCGCTGCGGTGGACACCACCAACGAGCTAAAAGCGCTCAAGGTTTTGGGCTTGAAATGCCCGAGTCTTGTCAACATCCAGTGCCACTACAAGGTCTGGGGCAACGACAAAAACAAATTGAACTCCCTGGTTGACCTCGCCTAGGCCATCATCGACCCCTACTACATGAAGATGAAGAATGATAGCAATAAGGACAAGGACGCCTGGCATAGTGTGTGGCATGAGAGACTGGATGAACAACATGTCAAGTACGCGGCCATGGATGCGCACACAAGCTACGAGATGTGCAGGCGGATCGTTGACATGAGGAACTGTCTTCTTCCGGACCCAGACAAGGGATCGAGCCATATAGCAGTGGAGGGAGCGTCACAAGAAGTAGATGACTAGACGATCATTTCTCCTACTTTAGAATGCATGCAATTGTTTATTGAGGTGTGTGCGAATGATCTGTATAGTCACTTATGTAATTGGATGTTTATTTCAGTTATATATGTATATATATATATATATTCTACTATAGACAGAGAAAATCACACGGGTTATTAGCAGCAATCGTTTGTGTTATTATTGGTCTTCACACACATTTCTGATTACCGACCTGCTTGCCGCGTATCACACACATCTTGTTCAGTTGAACCGTTTCCATTGTGTTGCCTAATCACACACAGTTCATCCTAGTGAACCGTATCTGTATATTGCACACTCCTTCATCCGGCTGCCTGTTTCTTTTGTTCCTCCTCATCCCAAACACTTAAATGAACTAAACCGTATGCCCTGCATCGCACACGCAACTAAAGTCTGAACCATGATCGAAGTGTCAGATTTGGACCATCCTGCAGTAGTGATTGTCCACTTCCTCCAGACCGAAGAACTCCCCGGTGACCAAGATGAAGCTGAAAAAGTAGCCCAGAGGGCCAGTATGTATCAGTTTGTCGATGACACTCTATACATAAGGAGGCCCAACGTAGCTCTCCGACAGACAAAGATGGTGTCGACAGGATAGCCTGTCGGGGAAAACTCATTTATTTATATTAAAGGGGCATCTCGCTTCGGCATGGACGTACACATGCATGATTTCCCGACAAGGTTCATCTTTTTCATTCATATGCTAATACAAGTACAAGTATTACAGAACACAAAGATGGACTCGAGAGATTACATTATTTGAATTAAAATTTGGCGATTGCCTACAGATTTAAGATTGAAAAAAGATAAGTGCTCCGTAATGCCCTTTCTTGTCCCTCTCCTCCTAGGCATCACCGTCAAAGGCGAGGAGGGCAGAAGGAGCGCCTAGGAAAGAGCCCAGCCCGCTCCTGTCGGGCTCCAGGAGAGGTAGCCCGGTGGGAAAGGGAGCGCAAGGGAACGCCTCGATGGAGAGCACGACGGAAGGCGGGCCTGTCAACCACCGTCACCAGGGCCAGCAGGACTCGGCAGGGCTAACAGAGCTGCAGCCCGAGAGGAAGCCTGCCGGGGTCCTACTGGAAGGATGCTGGAGGAGCCCGGTAGCACCATCCGCACCTCTGCATCCAACTCCCCGGCAAGTCACATTGTCGGGGAGGAGACGCAGATGCAGATGATGGTGATGCCGCCTGATGAAGATGGTGTGGGTGACGATCAGCCATAGTCAGAGTCGTCGCTCCCCCGCCCGCTACCGTCATCATCACCGTCACTTTCCTCCTCATCGCTTTCGCTCGAGGAGGAGCTTTCGTCGTCGGTCGAGCTCTTCGCGCAGCACCCTAAGCGACTTCCCGAGCGCCCGAAGTTCTTGACGGATATCAAGCCGCTCTCCATTAATTTGAACCGGAGAACGTGCCCCTCCAAGAAGCCATGGGCATGGGCAAAAGTCTTCCAGCCACCGCGGAGATACATCACGTGAGGGGCAGGGAAATCGACATCAACCCACATGCCGCCATTTCCACAACCTCTCATGTGCAGCCTCAGAGCGCGTGGTTGCTCGAGCTCCATCTCCCGCGCAAAGGGAGTTGGAAGAAGAAGATGACCACACAAGGGCTTATGCAGCCTAATGATGAACTCTCGAGGTTGGTCCCCGACGTGGCCTTCCATTAGAGGAGGAGACGTCGGTGGGGGCACAGCCAAGGCGCCACCCCGCCCTCCTCCTCCTCGAGCACCCTCCTTCCTCCTCTCGCGGCGGGCTCCACCACCTCAAGTTTCAGAGGAGGAGGGATGCGCTGCCGAGTAGAAGCCCTCATCGCTGCAATCGGAACACCACTACACCCTCGCCCTCTTACCATGGCTAGGAGAGAAGGATTGCAGAGAAGAAGGAGAAGTGTGTGCAGAGAGGTACTGCCTTTGTCTCTTTTTATAGGGGAGACTAGGCAGGGGGTTGGCCCCTCGCACAGGAAATGGCCGCCCCGCTCCTCCAATGCGGCTTCTCTACACCTTCGGCAGCTTTGGGAATCAAGGCCGACCCTCTACTCCAACCATCAACGCTTGATTTTCAGCCATGGAAATCCTCCCCGTGCCCTGCGCATCCACCACCTACCACGCCCAATGCATGTGGAACACGTGGCAGGTGCTTGCAGGATGGGGGACAAGTGGGATGGCAGTTTCTGCCACGTGATCGTGGGGCGAGGCGAGTCCACAAGCCACGATCGAAGTTCCCCTGCGGTGTTACGCACGACGAGCGGGGAAACCGGAAACTGGCCCGAAATCAAGACCAATGAAGAAGCAATGAAGACCTCAAAGAGCTGACACCTTCAACAACCCTACCTGTGCACTTATTAGGCCCTACCCCGACGTTGCTCAGCAACGCGTTCGGGGTAGGCCCGAGGGCTTCTGTCAATGCAACAAACCCGGGGTCTGTTGCCCAGACTGTGCACAGGCACAAGATCAAGGTTGATGCGCCAACCCAAGCTAGGATACAAGAAACCAAGAGATTCGAGGAACCAACATGCAGCTCCGAGAGGCTAAGGCCAAGCCAGAGAAGCAAGATATCGCCAAGAGAAGGGCCTCCCTTGTCGGACAGGCAATCCCGGCAAGGGGCAAGGCCACCCCTAGAAGCAGGCACCCGAGGCACCCCGAGGCAGGGCCTGCCGGGGCTCGCGGAGGCAAAACCACCTCACCAACCACTCCAGCATGATCCACGTCATCGATCAATGCGGTGTCAAGCCGCAAGGTGGTTAAGTGGCAGCCATTCGCCACATGGCAGCCATTTCCTACAGAAGAAACCCACAGATGACACCCGTCCTGCGATGTGTCAAGAGAACAAGCGCGGAGCTAGCAAGATAGCCCGAGCCTTGTCGGGCAACCAATGATGTGACACTAAGCGATGCATTTAATGTATGCTGTCAGCCCGCAGAGTTAGGTATGATAGGAGTGTTTGCTATCATAGTAGTGCATAATGACTACTTTGCCATTGTGGTGACCCATTGATCTATAAAAGGAGGCCCATGGCAACCATAGAAAGGGTTGTAAAGTTGATGAACCCACACCCCCATACGCGCGTAGTCGCTACTGCCCTAAGGCAATCCCTGTCGGGTGAGTGTCCTATGCTTCACCACCTCCATTTCTCCGTTAGTCCACTAAAGCAGGAGTAGGGTTTTACGCCTCGCGGTGGCCCGAACCTGGGTAAATTGCTTGTGTGTTGTCTGTCGTGCTGCCATGCGCTGGTCTGCTCTTTGTGTAACATGACATCCCCATGCCCAACCAGCAAGGGGCCTCCTGGTCCCATAGGTGGCCGCGGATATCCCGCGACACCGTTCATCATGGTAGTATGAGGTGTCACCAAGGTATTTGGCATAAGATGTTGTTAAAAACCTGATGAATATGGAAATGCTGAAGTTGTTGAAAGAACGCTCAGACACTAAGTTATACCCCGGTATCAATTGAAATGTGCCTTCAGTTTGCCGGTTGTTCTATAGCCGTAGTTTCCTTTTCAATCTGAGTATGCCATTCTTCCGGATTCCTTCAAACGATCAACTGTGAATTGCCTTAGGCTGGTATGAAGAGTTTCAATGATCTATGTATCAAAAGTAACTATGTTTTCCACCTAAGGGAATAATTCTACGAGTAACCTTCCCTAAGGTGCCCCGTTATGGAATCATGGCAGATAACCCCTTGCTACGTTGAGACCGTGCACCATCCTACCCAAGCGTGGAGTTGTTCCCTAGCAAATTGAATCTTCGTCATCTGCTATCTTTCCTCATTCCGGATGTGTCTTTTGTGACTCAACTCAAGAGATGCTTCAATGTCTCATTCTGTGAGTTGGTCATGAGTTGCTCGATCTTCGTGAAGACCGATCCCGATAGATTTTCCGTTCCACTTTTGTCGTCATGTTGGGTGAAGTTCTCGAAGGCAAGGATGTTAAGATCAACATGTTGCAAGGAATCAATGTTATTATGAAGTGCAAGTTGGTTCTGTTGGGGAACGCAATAATTTCAAAAAAAATTCATACGCACACGCAAGATCCATCTAGGTGATGCATAGCAACGAGAGGAGAGAGTGTTGTCCACATACCCTCATAGACCATAAGAGGAAGCGTTATGACAATGCGGTTGATGTAGTCCTACGTCTTCACGATCCGACCGATCCTAGCACCGAAGGTACGACACCTCTGTGATCTGCACATGTTCAGCTCGGTGACGTCCCATGAACTCTAGATCCAGCTGAGTGTCGAGGGAGAGCTTCTTCAGCACAACGGCGTGATGACGGTGATGATGAAGTTACTGATGCAGGGCTGCGCCTAACCTCTACAACGATATGACCGAGGTGGAAATCTATGGAGGGGGGCACCGCACACGGCTGAACAATCAACTTGTGTGTCTATGGGGTGCCCCCTCTCCCGTATATAAAGGAGTGAAGGAGGGGGAGGGCCGGCCCTCTATGGCACGCCCTAAGGGGGGTGTCCTACTACCAGTGGGAGTAGGATTCCCCCTTTCCCTTGCTGGAATAGGAGAGAAGGAAGGCAAAGAGAGAGGTAAGGAAGGGGGCCGACTCCCACCCTATTCGGGTTGGGCTAGGGGGCGCACCATCCACCTTGGCCTTCCCCTCCTCTCTCCCACTAAGGCCCAATAAGGCCCATATACTCCCCAGGGGGTTCCGGTAACCGCCCCGTACTCCCGTAAATGCCCGGACTCTCCCGGAACCATTCCGATGTCCAAACATGGCCTTCCAATATATCGATCTTTATGTCTCGACCATTTTGAGACTCCTCGTCATGTCCGTGATCATATCCAGAACTCCGAACTACCTTCGGTACATCAAAACACATAAAATCATAATACCGATCGTCACCGAACGTTAAGCGTACGGACCCTACGGGTTCGAGAACTATGTAGACATGACTGAGACTCATATTCGGTCAATAACTAATAGCGGAACCTGGATGCTCATATTGGTTCCTACATATTCTACGAAGATCTTTATTGGTCAAACCGCATAACAACATACGTTGTTCCCTTTGTCATTGGTATGTTACTTGCCGAGATTCGATCGTTTGTATCTCAATACTGATGTAGGGTAGAACCCTAGTGGCCCGATATTTCACGAAAGGAGCGGATCCCTTGATGAACACAAAGAACACGAGGGGAAAATCACGAGGGGAACACAAGAGAACACTCAAACCAACAAGAATGATCACACATGCGCTAGATCCATGAACACAAAGAGAGATACAAGATCCAAAGTCAACAACGGACGATACAAGAGGTAACGGTCTTCTCTGCGAGGAGGTCTTGAGGGGGCCGCCCAAGAGGGGGTCTTGATGATCTTCTCCGCAAGGAGGTCTTGAATCCAAGGTGGATCTTCTCCATAGAGGGGCCGCGGTCTCTCTCGTGGAGTAGATCCGATATGGATGAGCGTAGCTCTATCTCTAACATGAGCTAAACCAACGCTAACCCTAGAAAGTTGGACGAGGTGGAGTATATATAGTCTAGGGGGAGAAGGGATACACGGGCCTCGGCCCTTCACTGTGCGCAGACAGGGGAGGCCGGATGTCTGGGCTGGTCGGGCCGGATGTCCGGGCTTTCAAGCGATGCCGGATGTCGGGGCTGGGGAGGCCGGATGTCGGGGCTGGAGTGGTGGCACTTGTTGCTCTCGGGTTCAGAGGGGCCGGATTTCCGGGTTGGGAGCCGGATGTCCGGGGGCTCGGGAACGACCGGATGTCCTGGCTGGCGAGGCCGGATGTCCGGGGCCTGGGAGCCGTTCTCCGTCTTCTTCCGTCGTCGCTTCCATGCTTCCCTTGCGGATGGTGTAGTTGTTCCTTGGCGCTTGCACTCCTCCTCCACATCCCTGAAGATCCGACAATACCTATGCATGCACACGGGAGAAGTGTCAAGTAGTATACCATCCTCGAAGGGGTCAAGTGAGCACGTGTAAAGAAGATGATTCACCTTTATGTATGTGAAGTAGATGTCGCACGTGTCACTTGCCAAACGGACTCTTGACATGGTGATGTCCATGGGATGCTCCGCATCAAATACCTAGTTCAATCTCATTACCGGCAAGTCTCTTTACTTGTTTCGTAATGCAACATCCCATAACTAACTCATTAGTCACATTGCTTGCAAGGCTTATTGTGATGTTCATTACCGAGAGGGCCCAGAGATACCTCTCCGATACATGGAGTAACAAATCCTAATATCGATCTATGCCAACTCAACAAACACCATCGGAGACACCTGTAGAGCATCTTTGTAGTCACCCAGTTACGTTGTGACGTTTGATAGCACACTAGATGTTTCATCGGTATTCGGGAGTTGCATAATCTCATAGTCATAGAAACATGTATAAGTTATGGAGAAAGCAATAGTAGTAAACTAAATGATCAAAGTGCTAAGCTAACGGATGGGTCAAGTCAATCACATCATTCTCTAATGATGTGATCCCATTTATCAAATGACAACTCTTTGTCCATGGCTAGGAAACTTAACCATCTTTGATTAACGTGCTAGTCAATTAGAGGCGTACTACTGACACTCAGTTTGTCTATGTATTCACACATGTACTAATTTTGCGATTAATACAATTCTAGCATTAATAATAAATATTTATCATGATATAAGGAAATATAAATAAGAAATTTATTATTGCCTCTAGGGCATATTTCCTTCAGTCCCCCACTTGCACTAGAGTCAATAATCTAGATTACATTGTGATGATTCTAATACCCATTGAGTCTTGGTGCTGATCATGTTTTGCTCGTGAAAGAGTCTTAGTCAATGGGTGAAACGCCCTCGATGCGGCTATATCTCCCACATGTCAAAGCATGACTTAGAGGCATAACCGCATTGAAAGCAATGTCGCAAGTGAGGTAATCTTCACACAACCCATGTAATAAATAAGGGAAAGAGATACATAGTTGGCTTATAATCGCCACTTCACACAAATACATGAATAAAGCATTACATCAATCAGATACAATCAAGGTCCGACTACGGAACCAAAAATAAAAGAAGACTACCCCAAAAGCTACACAGATCCCCGATCGACCCCAACTGGGCTCCACTACTGATCAACTAGAACGAAACAACACAAAGGACAAGATCTTCATCGAGCTCCTCCTTGAGCTTGGTTGCGTCACCTTCTCGGTAACATCGGCACCTGCAAACTGGTTTTTGGAAGTATCTGTGAGTCACGGGGACTCAGCAATCTCACACCCACGTGATCAAGACTATTTAAGCTTATGGGTAAGGTAAAGGTATGAAGTGGAGTTGCAGCAAGCGACTAGCATATTTGGTGGCTAAAATACGCAAATGAGATCGAGAAGAGAAAGCAAAAGCATGTTCGAACAACTATGATCAAGAAGTGATCCTAGAACAACCTACGTCAAACATAACTCCAACACCGTGTTCACTTCCGGGACTCCGCCGAGAAGAGACCATCACAGTTACAAACGCGGTTGATGTATTTTAATTAAGGTCAACTTCAGGTTTTCTACAACTGGACATTAACAAATTCCCATATGCCCATAACCGCGGGCACGGCTTTCGAAAGTTTGTAACCCTGCAGGGGTGTCCTAACTTAGCCCATCACAAGCTCTCACGGTCAGCGAAGGATATTCCTTCTAGCGGGAAGACCCGATCAGACTCAGAATCCCGGTTACAAGACATCCTCGACAATGGTAAAACAAGTCCAGCAAGACCGCCCAATGCGCCGACATCCTGATGGGAGCTGCACATATCTCGTTCTCAGGGCAACACCGGATGAACACTACGTACAACTAAAACCAGCCCTCAAGTTTCCTCGAGGTGGCACCGCAAGTGGCTCTGTTCCGGACCAACACTTAGACAAGCACTGGCCCGGGGTTGTTAAAATAAGGATGACCCTTGGGCTGGCCTAACCCAAGGGAAAAAAGCTAGGTGGCGAATGGTAAAACCAAAATCCGGGAACATAACACCGATATGACGGAAACTAGGGCGGCAAGAGTGGAACAAAACACCAGGAATAAGGCCGAGCCTTCCACCCTTTACCAAGTATATAGATGCATTAATTAAATAAGAGATATTGTGATATCCCAACAAGTAAACATGTTCCAACAAGGAACAACATCTCCATGTTCCAACAAGGAACAAACTTCAATCTTCACCTGCAACTAACAACGCTATAAGAGGGGCTGAGCAAAGCGGTAACATAGCCAAACAACGGTTTGCTAGGACAAGGGTTAGAGGCTTGGCTCAACAATATGGGAAGCATGATAAGCAAGTGGTAGTTATCGCAACATAGACATAGCAAAAGAGCGAGCAACTAGCAAGCAAAGATAGAAGTGATTTCGAGGTACGGTCATCTTTCCTGAAATACCGCAAGGAAGAAGAACGAGTCCGTGAAGAAGACAAACAGACGTAGTCGAACGAATCCTCACAACACGACGTTACCGGATTACCGAGACAAAGTACACCGGAAAGAAAGCAAACAACATAGTAAACAACCACCACATAAGCATGGCACGATGCGCAAACAAGTATGATTCATGTCCGGTTTAATGAGGCATGGCATGGCAAAGTGCACAATCAATCCTACAAATTAAGTGGAGCTCATTATGCAATGGAGTTGCATATTGAAGAAAACACCACATGACTTATTTAGTTCTCTCTCGTTTATGTACCCAACAAGATTAAATGTTGTTAGCATTTCAAGAGGTGAAGCAAGATGAAACTATCTAATCTAGGAAAGTTTAAATGAGGCCGGAAAAACAAAGCAACAAGTCCGAAAACTCCTCATATGCATATATTAGGTTTCGTAATGTTCTGCCCTAAACATAATTTTAGAGTTGTTAACCATGCTAGATGAGAGAACCATGTTAAACTAGGCATTTTTCCACCCCATTTACATATAAAGTTTATTAAATTTGGAGCTACGGTTATTTAGTTATGGAATAAATCATTTAAGCAATATTACACAACCAACAGTTTAAACATTTTTAACATGGATGAAAGTTGCATATTATTAAACTAGATGAAATTCTAAGCAAGTTTCATATATAATTTTTTTTAATCCGATGCACGGTTTGTGAGATATTTAATTCATGATCAACAAGGGCTTTTCTGGAAAACATCAATCTCTGGGATAAAAGGAAAAAAACACAACAGGAAAAAAAACACGCATGGGCCGAAACTGGGCAGCCCAATAGTGCAGGGGGAACTCGGGTGCTGCTCACCACGGGCCTCAGCCCAGAACTGTGGAGAGGAGGAGGCCGGCAGGGGCGCGCTGGGTCGGCCTGTTTGGCTCGATCGAAAGGTCAACGCAGCCTGGCGTCGCTCGTCCTCTTCCCTGGTTCGAAAGAAGCAGAGGCAGGGGCGGTGCTGAGGACTGCGGCGAGCGGCAGGAGTGGATCCGGGCGAAAAGGGCCTTGGCGCGGCGCGGAGCTGGTCAGGGACGGGCAGCATCGAGTGGGTCTGAACGGAGACAAGGTCTTGGTGACGCAGGGGCGCGCGATGGCCGGTCCGTAGCGGAAGTAGGGGAGTTCAACGCAGCCACGGGAAGGGGCGATGCGGTGGAGCCGCGGGGTCGGCGACGATGCTAGGCGTGGGAGGCCGCTTCCAGCGCGGATGAGGCGGAGGAAGGCGGGGCACGGAGCTCCCGTTGGGTGTCCATGGCGAAGGAGCTTCAGCGGCGGCGTTCGGCATCGAGTTCTACGGTGACGGCCATGCCTGCTCCTGTTCGAGGCAAAGAACAGAGAAACACATATATTAGAGGGAGATAGAGGTAGGGGAAACAGGAGGAAGGAGAAAGATGGGTAGCGGCACAGCGAACTTCTGCTGCTGACCGACGCGTGGTCGCAGGAACGGAGACAGGTCCGCGCGACGACGTCCATGGCGGCTACTGAGACCTGAAGAAAGACAGACATGGAGAATTGAGAGAAGAAAACGGGGAAGGGAAGCCGAGAGAGAGAGAGAGAGCAGGGAAGGAGAAGGGCACGGGGGTCCCTGGTGTGGCTGGTGGTTGGCGCGGTGGGGAATGGGAGGATCCCGAGGTGGGAGATGCTGGCGGCGGCGGCTGGGAGGATGGGACAAGGCTCCTCATTTCTAGGGTTCGGTCTGGTTATAAATAGCAGGTGGGTTAAATTAGGGGCTATCCAGTCCCCTCGATCGTAATCGGACGGTAGAGAATAACTATGTTAGGAAGACCAAATAACAAAACGGAGACGTTTTGTAGATGTTTGGGGATGATCCGGACACAACGGTGACGACTACTCGGGTCAGGTCCGGGACAACTTTCGGACGCGCGCGCGAGGAGGGCCGCGGGCTAACGAGAGAGGTTAGGTTGGGCCTAGCGGTAGGTAGGAAAAGTGAAGACGGTCTAGGAAGGAAAGAGAGGGAAAGCCCGGCAACAGTTTTCGGAGACCGAAAACGTCCGATGTTAGACCGGCTATACTGCCGCTATAGTTATCCGTTGGGGCATCAAACGATCTTCGAATGCGATGAAACTTGACAGGCGGTCTATCTACACTATAATAAGACCACACGTCAACTCTCATCCCATTCCGAGAACATTTTCCGGCCACTAATAAAATACTATATCTGACATGCCACGGGCGTGTGCAAGTGTGGTTGGGCTCAGAACGGACAACAGAGAGAACTCGAAGAACCCGGACGAATGCAAGTTTTAAAACATGATGATGCAATGCACATGATGACAAGATAAGATGCAACACGCAAGCAAATGACAAGGCAACAACAACGAATAATTGGAGGACACCTGGAACATCGGTCTCGGGGCGTTACAATGGGTCTGCAACATTCAGATCCGTATGTATCTTACAAATCTCTATGTCTCCCTCCTTGACTTGATCGCGGATGGAATTGAAGCATCTCTTGATGTGCTTGGTTCTCTTGTGAAATCTGGATTCCTTTGCCAAGGCAATTGCACCAGTATTGTCATAAAAGATTTTCATTTGACCCGATGCACTAGGTATGGCACCTAGATCGGATATGAACTCCTTCATCCAGACTCCTTTATTTGCTGCTTACAAAGCAGCTATGTACTCTGCTTCACACGTAGATCCCGCCACGATGCCCTACTTGGAACTACACCAACTGACAGCTCCACCATTCAATGAAAATACGTATCCGGTTTGTGACTTAGAGTCATCCAGATTAGTGTCAAAGCTTGCATCGATGTAATCATTTACGACGAGCTCTTTGTCACCTCCATAAACGAGAAACATATCCTTAGTCCTTTTCAGGTATTTCAAGATGTTCTTGACCGCTATCCAGTGATCCACTCCTGGATTACTTTGGTACCTCCCTGCTAAACTAATAGCAAAGCACACATCAGGTCTGGTACACAACATTGCATACATGATAGAACCTATGGCTGAAGCATGGGGAATGACTTTCATTTTCTCTCTATCTTCTATAGTGGTCGGGCATTGAGGCTGACTGAACTTCACGCCTTGTAACACAGGCAAGAATCCTTTCTTTGCTTGTTCCATTTTTATCTTCTTTAAAACTTTATCATGGTATGTGCTTTGTGAAAGTCCAATTAAGCATCTTGATCTATCTCTATAGATCTTGATGCCCAATATATGAGCAGCTTCACCGAGGTCTTTCACTGAAAAATTCTTATTCAAGTATCCTTTTATGCTATTAAGAAATTCTATATCATTTCCGTTTAACAATATGTCATCTACATATAATATCAGAAATGCTATAGAGGCCCCACTCACTTTCTTGTAAAGGATTCTCCAAAAGTCTGTATAAAACCATATACTTTGATCACACTATCAAAGCATATATTTCAACTCCGAGAGGCTTGCACCAGTCCATCAATGGATCACTGGAGCTTGCATACTTTGTTAGCACCTTTTGGGTCGACAAAACCTTATGGTTGCATCATATTCAACTCTTCCTTAAGATATTCATTAAGGAATGCAGTTTTGACATCCATTTGCCAAATTTCATAATCATAAAATGCGGCAATTGATAACATGATTCGGATGGACTTAAGCATCACTATGGATGAGAAGGTCTCATCGTAGTCAACTCCTTTAACTTGTCGAAAACATTTTGCAACAAGTCGAGCTTTGTAGACAGTAATATTATCGTCAGCGTCAGTCTTCTTCTTGAAGATCAATTTATTCTCTATGGCCTGCCGATCAACGAGCAAGTCAACCAAAGTCCACACTTTGTTCTCATACATGGATCCCATCTCAGATTTCATGGCCTCAAGCCATTTTGCGGAATCTGGGCTCATAATCGCTTCCTCATAGTTTGTTGGTTCTTCATGGTCAAAGCTGGATTACCGTAAACGTTTACCTCCAGAACAGGATTACCGTACCACTCTGGTGCGGATCTTACTCTGGTTGACCTACGAGGTTCGGTAGTAACTTGATCAGAAGTTTCATGATCATCATCATTAGCTTCCTCACTTACTGGTGTAGGAATCACTGGAACTGATTTCTGTGATGAACTACTTTCCAATAAGGGAGTAGGTACAATTACCTCGTCAAGTTCTACTTTCCTCCCACTCACTTCTTTCGAGAGAAACTCCTTCTCTAGAAAGGATCCACACTTAGCAACAAAGATCTTGCCTTCAGATCTGTGATAGAAGGTGTACCCAATAGTTTCTTTTGGGTATCCTATGAAGACGCACTTCTCTGATTTGGGTTTGAGATTATCAGGTTGAAACTTTTTCACATAAGCATTGCATCCCCAAACTTTAAGAAATGACAACTTGGGTTTCTTGACAAACCACAGTTCATAAGGTGTCGTCTCAAAGGATTTTGATGGTGCCCTATTTAACATGAATGCATCCGTCTCTAAAGCGTAACCCCAACACGATAGCGGTAAATCAGTAAGAGACATCATAGATCGCACCATATCTAATAAAGGGCGGTTATGACGTTTGGACACACCATTACATTGTGGTGTTCCAGGTGGTGTGAGTTTTGAAACTATTCCACATTGTTTCAAATGAAGACCAAACTCGTAACTCAAATATTTGTTTCCGTGATCAGATCATAGAAACTTTATTTTCTTGTTACGATGATTTTCCACTTCACTCTGAAATTCTTTGAACTTTTCAAATGTTTCAGACTTATGTTTCTGAAGGATCCAAATTATGTCTAGAGGGGGGTGATTAGACTACTTGACAAAATAAAAATCTAGCCTTTTCCAAATTTCTCATCTTGGAAGATTTTAGCAACTTAGCACAAATCAAGTAATCAACCTACACGTGCAATTCTAAGAGTATAGCAGTGGAATGTAAAACAATTGCATATGAAGGTAAAGGGAGGAGTTTGGAGGGACAAACGCAATGTATCCACGGAGATTTTTGGCGTGGTTCCGATAGGTGGTGCTGTCGTACATCCACGTTGATGGAGACTTCAACCCACGAAGGGTAACGGTTGCACAAGTCCACGGAGGGCTCGACCCACGAAGGGTCCACAAAGAAGCAACCTTGTCTATCCCACCATGGCCATCGCCCACAAAGGACTTTCCTCACTAGGGTAGGTCTTCACGAAATAGGCGATCTCCTTACCCATACAAACTCCTTGGTTCAACTCCACAATCTTGACGGAGGCTCCCAAGTGACACCTAACCAATCTAGGAGACACCACTCTCCAAAAGGTCATAGATGGTGTGTTGATGATGAACTCCTTGCTCTTGTGCTTCAAATGATAGTCTCCCAAACAATCAACTCTCTCTCATAGGATTGGATTTGGTAGAAAGATGATTTGAGTGGAAAGCAACTTAGGGAAGGCTACAGATCAAGATTTATGTGGTTGGAATGGAATATCTTGACCTCAACACAAGTGTAGGTGGTTCTCTCTCAGAAAATGTATGTTGGAAGTGTAGGCATATTCTGATCGCTCTTTCACTCAATGAAGAGTGCGTGGAGGGGTATATAGACTCCACACAGAATCTAACCGTTACACACAAATCACCAAACTCGGTGGGACCGAATCGTAAAACTCGGTCAGACCAATTTGGTTCATAATGTGACCATTAGGCATTTAGGTGGGACCGACATGTCAACTCAGTGGGAATGATTCCATTAGGGTTAGGGCATAATGTAATCTCGGTGAGACCGATTACACAAACTCGGTGGGACCGATTTTGGTTATAGACAAAATGAGAGTTGGTCAGGCAAACTCGGTGGGACTGATTCGCTCATCTCGGTTAGACCGAAATATTACGAAGGGGAAACGGGGAGTTTGCATGGCAATCTCGGTGGGACCGATCTCTCATCTCGGTTGGACCGAAACGTTACGAAGGGAAACAAAGAGTTTGTAATCCCATCTCGGGGTGACTGAGACCCCTATCGGTGAGACGGAAGTGACAAGGTTTTCTGGCAGTGGCTATGTCAAGTGAACTCAGTGGCGCCGGATAGAAGATTTTGGTGGGGCCGAGTTTGACTTTTTGGTTTGCGACATATGTGGATATGAGGAAGAAGTTGAGGGCTGTTGGAGCATATCAAGCATTTTGAGCAAGTAACTCATTAAGCAACACCTCACCCCCTTTTAATAGTATTGGATTTTCCTATGGACTCAATGTGATCTTGGATCCTAAAAGTAAGATGTAGAGTCTTGTGCTTTGAGCTTGAGCCAATCTTTTGCCTTAGCATTTTGAGGGGTCCACTTTCTAATCCTTGCCATGCCAATCATTGAGATTTCCTAAAATATTTATCTTCAAATAGCATTAGCTCAATGAGCTATATGTTGTTAGGAATTACCAAAACCACCCAGGGATAGTTGCACTTTCAATCTCCCCCTTTTTGGTAATTGATGACAACATATAGATCAAAGCTTCGATAAATGATAATAAGATTGAAATACATCGTCGCTTTGAGAAGTATGTGATAAGCAAGAGCCCCCCTAAATTTGTGCATTATATAAAATTTGCTTTTGAATGCAAATGCACAATCGATTAGGTTCATGGGTTACTCTTCCATTTCACATACATCTTGGTGGAGCGCTCAAAATGATAGAAGTTAATAGCATGCACTCATCACCAAGCAAGTGAATGATCATATATGAGATATAAAAGATAGCATCACTCAGCCAAGCATTAAGGTAGCATATGATCAACCACATGATCACATAAGTATCTCACAAGGACATATGGACATAAAGTATCTCACACAAAAACAAGAAGTTCAACCAAAAGCAAGAGAGATAAAAAGCAAGACACTCTCTCTCGAAGCCTATGATCTATACATATTTCTCCCCCTTTGGCAACAAGTTACCAAAAAGTTCGAAAATGCATAGTGCTATACGTCTCTCAAGCTAGGTATTCAGGAGGTGGTGTAGAGAGAATTAGAAGGACGAAGGCTTCCGATGATGTAGTTGGAGCTGATGGAGGTGGAGTAGGTGCTGGAGGTGGCACTGGAGCTATAGCTCCTGGTGTTGACACTGTAGCTCTAGCATCTGAAACTGGCACTGCAGCAGATCTTAGACCTCGTGGCACATCCTGAAAAGCATTAGTAGTTGCTTTTCCTCTCCTCTCCTCTGCTTCCTCCTGAAACTGCTCAACTGCAGTCTGAGTCTCAGTCACCTTCAGATCAAGATCGTAGAATTTTTTCTCCACAATCCTCTCTAGGCTCTCCTAATTATGAGTCAGGGTGGCCAAGCCCTTCTCAATCCTCAGTGTAGCTTGAATCAGATAGCCTAATTGATCTTGTTTACTCTTCAGGAAAACTTGAGATGCCTCTTCAACACTGGGCATCTTGGCATCTTTCTTAGCCTTTGCCTTGGCTCTCTTCTCCTGGACTTGAGCTGATGATGGTTCCTCCTCATTCATCACAATAGTGTTGTCTTCAAATTTAGGATGTAAGGCTAGATGCTCCTTGTCCAACAAATAAATTCCTGTGCCCATCTTAGAATTGATGAGCTCCTGAATATGTGCAGCATAGCCACAACTGCTCTTTTGATCAACAGCAGTCCTCTTGATCGTTTCTACAATCAAGCTCATAACTTTGAACTTCTGAGGGACATAAAAAATCTGCAGCTTGTTGATGGAGTGTCCTCTGATCATCTTGTGATCTCCTTACTTGGGAAGCAATGTGTGCCTTAAGATCCAATTAATAGTAGGCAAACCAGATAACAAGAAGTGTACAGATCCAAGCTTATGTGTTTCCAAAGCCTTATCAGGGATCCCTTTGTACATGTTTTCCATGGAGTTGTGGTCTTTATTCTTGGTGGCGTACACATCCAAGTCATCTTCATGTTCTTCGGGGGCATTGATTAGCTTGGCCCACTCCTCAACTGTGGATTGGTACCTGGTACCCTCAGACATCCATACTATCCTCTCATATGTATAGAAGTGGGCAGTGGAGTAAAACTGCATGATCAGCTCATCATTCCATTTGGTGAGCTTTTGTCCAATGAATTCATCTACTCCACATGCCTTAAAGCTATCATAAACTCGTGGGAAGTGATCTTCATTTTCCTGGATGTATTCCCAATCGACCCATTTCATGTCACATACAATGGGCTTCTTGTGAAGCAAAATTGTCTCATAGAAGTCTTGTTGTTCCTTTGTATGGAACCTGTAGTCAACCGCAGTCCTCCTCCTAACAGCATAGGGATCAGTCTGTCTCCACAATCTCAGTCCTGCATCTTTCCTAATGTGCATGTCCTCAGCGACTGGATGAGCATCATCATGGTCAGGAATTTTGGGCTTCAACTTCCTCAAAACAAGAGAATCATCTTCCTCTTCTTCAGCTCCAGGCACTGGGGCCTTGTTCTTCTCCTCAGCAGGTATACTCCAGGTGTTCCTCTTGGGCTTTGGGGGTTTCTGAGAAGCAGCCTTGGGAGCAGATTTGGGCTTAGATGGAGCAGCCACTGACTTAATTGCATCTCCCATAAGCTTCTGAGACTTGGGAGCTGGTGCAGCATCCTCTTCCTCCTCCTCTTCCTTTGGATCTTTCATAATGGAGGATCTACCAAGCACTCTGGCAGTGTTCTTCTTGACCCTTTCCTTCCTCTTATTTCCTTCTCCAACAACCTCTTCAGTTGGCTTGGAGGTTTTAGTAGTTGAGGCTCTCACCTTTAAGGTTGGCAACCTCTTGGCAGGGGCCTTCTTGTGCAAGCCAGGCTTAGTTGATGCAACTATGCCATACTCCTTCTTCAGCACCTTCTTCTTGGAGGTGACTTCCTCCTCAACAGCCACATAGTCCTCATCTTCAGAATCTATGGTTTTCTTCTTCCTTGACCTGGTGGCTGCTTTGGGAAAGTTTCTTGGTGTGATCCTACTGCCATCATTAGAAGTGCTAGAGGGACTAGTGCCCTCACTCAATTGCACATGTTCCTCTGACTTGTTCTGGCTGTCGCTCTGGTCAGACATCTCTGCAAACTTACTTACAGCAGACCCTGTGAATAGATATAGACGAGGTAGAGTGGATGAGCATCACAAAGTGCAGAGTTTTTGCAAAAAGGATGACTTAAAAACTTAGTTTTAGTTCTTCACAGAAAGCATTTCGGAGCTACCGATTTGTAAACTCGGTGATACCGAAGCAGCTTTTGGAACCTAAACTAGTGAACTTGGTCAGACCGAGTCATAGTTCGGTGGCACCAATACTGCTAGGGTTTCACAAAGAATCGAACTCAGTCACATCGATTTGCAGTTTTCGGTCAGACCAAAAGTGCAACTACAATGGCCTAAGCCAAATCGGTGAGACCGATTTCTAAAATTTGGTCGGTCCGAGATGAGTTCGGCGAGACCTAACCCTTAATTTTCAAATCCAATCTAATCTAGAGGATGTTTTCAGTGGATAGATTGATTGCATACGTGGTCATGAACATGGCAAAGTGATGTGCTATGAATCGGAGTTAAAAGAGTAGCACAAAGGATCGAACTCATACCCTAATTCGGCGGAGTTCGCTACGGCGACAACGGAGGGGCAGAAATCCGTTGATGGCGATGGAAACCAGCAGCGGGAGGTCACTGGTGGCGAGAGGACGATCCGGAGACCTGAGGTGGCAGAGCAGGATACACGTGGGCTGAGAGGTTTCGAAGAAACTTCCAAAATCTCACCCGTGGGTTTATATATACCAACCCTATCGGCGTGACCGAGTGGAACAACTCGGTGGCACCGAGATGCAGAATCGCAAGCGGTTACTGCAACTTGGTGTGACCGAAAAGTTCAAATCGGTTGCACCAAGATTGAAAACCTAGATCAACTTAGTGATCAAGGTGTGACCGAACTGGATGACTCGGTCATACCAAATTGCACAAAGAGGTTTTGGAAGTTTAAGTCTATGGCGAATCGGGGACTCCAAGTGCTCCTCACACAGAGTGGTTCGAATCTGACTTGATCAAACTTTGTGATGTAGCATGAACAGAGTTTGAGATGATAAAAGCATACATAGCTAGAGGGAGTTCTTATGCATTCTTGTCCATCCATTTGGCAAAAGAGAAAAGGCCAAACAATCAAAGCAACAAATGGATGTCCTCGAATGAGTGAAATATTCAATCAACATGCTCACACAATAAAATGACAAATGAAATATGTGACAAAGCATGCACAATCACTCTAGCATCTATCAAGCAATTTGGCGATGACTAGGTCATCTATATATGAGTATATTGACTTAGGAGTCAAATGAGAACATTTGATCATAAGTCATACTCATCGTTTAAGCACAAGTGGGGTTACCACTTTTACATAAAGCATTGTTGTGCTCACATCATTAGAGTTGCTTTAGCTCATTTGATTAGAGTAGAGCTCCCCCTAGATGTGATATCCCCCCTAAGAGGGATGAACTAACCTTGGGTTTTGTCGATGTTGACTTCATGTAGGTGTTGAAGATGTAGATGCTCAATGTTGATGTAGATCATTTGGAGCAATCCTTTGGAGTGAGTTGCACTTTCAATACCTACACGGGTTAGTCCCACTAGGAACAAACAAGGATATCCATAGACATAGAGTGATGTTCACATAGGATGATGTCCATGAAAGAATTAGGTTACCTTGTCCCTTGTCTTACGCACAAGAGGGTTTGTGACTCCTTGAACTAGTGCAAGATATGGAAGTTGTTTGCACTTGTCCTTGCCAAGATGATAAGAGTGAGGTATGTTGGCGGAGTCACCCTCAAGAACTCTCTAGTTCTTCTTCTTAGGGATCCACACCATCTTGATGGGAATCCTTGGAGTTGTAGTCATACTTGATGAAGTGGAACTTGATGTAGTCTTGGGAACCCACTTGACCAAGGCCTTAGGTGCTTCTTCAAATGCATCAATCTCCTCTTGAAGCTTGTCCTTGCCTTTTAGCTTGTGATCTTGTGGAGGAAGATCATCTTGAGCTTGTGTTCCTTGGAAAGAGGTAGGATCATACTTATCTTGTTGAGGAACAAACTTCGTCTTGGGGTATTGATCTTCTTCCCACTCAACTCCATTGGCATTGAACTTTCGTTCAAAGCCAACACCTTGATTCTTCCGATGTCTTCCTTGCTCGCATACAATTTCCTCAAATTTCTTACTTCCGGCAAGGCTCTTGTAAACACCTTTCTCTATAATTCCCTTCAACAAGCTATTTTCTTGCTCAAGTGTAACTTGGCAAAGAGAATCATTAGTGGAATCAAGAGAACAACTCGAAGCAATAACATTGGATTTAGCATGATTGTTGTTATTACTAGAGGAAGAATCTTTCTTGTTCTTTTTGCTAGATTTAACTTGTGGCATGTAAGTATACAAGAGTAAACGCTTGGCAATGTAAGAAGAACTTTTCATGTGAAGATCATCATTGATTGCTTTTAAGAACTCATGCTCTTGATTGAGATTGAGCTTTTCAAAGCGTAGTTTCTCATGAGTCTTTAAAAGTTCTCGATGATCTTCCAAGGTAGTTTCATGAGCTAACTTACGAGTGTTTAGTTCTTTAGTTAGACACTCAATATCTGTCGTGGTTCTAAGTCTGACAGTAGTGTAGGGGGTAAGTATGGAGAGGCAAGATATTAGCTATGGAGAAGTTGTAAGCACGCAAGGTTTACGAGTTCAGGCCCTTCTCGGAGGAAGTAATAGCCCTACATCTCGGAGCCCGGAGGCGGTCGACTGGATTATGCGTGTATGAATTACAGGGGTGCGAACCCTTGTCTCGGAGGAGGGGGGTGGCTTATATAGATTGCGCCAGGACCCCAGCCAGCCCACGTTACAAAGGCTTCAATGTACATTAAGGCAGGGCGTTACTGGTAACGCTAGTAATAAAGTGCTATGATGACCATAAAAGCTACTTAATAACCGACCATTAGCATGCGGAGTGCCTTTAGGTCTCCTGACTATCGAGTGGCTTGGTCTTGGTCGAGTGGTTGCTTCTTGGTCGAGTATCTTCGAGTCTGTCGAGTGGAACACCTCCAAGTCGATTGAAAGATGATTTCTTCTGGAGATGTCCTTGGGTAGGTCAGTTTGGACAGGTCCATGCCCCTACCCTAGGTACATAGTTTCATCATTAGCCCCCGAATGGATTGAGGTTTGAGTGGGAAAGGGATTGAGCACTTCTTCGACTCATTTTTCATGTCGTGAGCATTTCTTGTTTCGGATCAATGAACCTAAGCGATGGCAGCGACTTCCTTTCCAGTCGCCTTGATCCATTCTTAGGTTTTTGTCGAGTGAGTTTCTTTACTTGAAAGGCTCCGAGTGACGGTGCAGAGGAGAACTTTGGTCTGAAAAGTTGTTCCGCTGCCCGCAGATTTTGTGCGATCCAAATTTTGGGAAGCGCACGGGACGGGGGAGGACGCAGTAATCAGATGAGATAGAGCGGAGCCGCCTCGATCCCCACGCCACCTTTTTTGCCACGTATCGCGCGCGCGATTGTTACGGGATTTGACAGAACAGCCCGGGCCTACCACTCGGAAGCGGCCTCATATAAGGCGTTGGACCGGGGTTCCCCGAACAGTGCGTCCCCATTATCTCTTCTCCTCTTCACGCTCCTCAGCTGCGCTCGCTCTCGCCCTTGCGCCACCGTTCCGTACGCGTCTCGCCGGCGATGATGGGGAAGGAGAAGACAGCGGCTCTGGAGCGGGCAAAGAAGGTGACGGCGAGGTCAAAGGGGAAGGCGACCAGTCGGGGCGGATCCTCCTCGCGAACCGGCATGCCGAATGGCTGGATCCAGGACAACTGGATCCACTCGAAGCTCACCCAAGAAGACCTCGACGACCTGGCCGAAGGAGGGCTGATCCCCTATGACTCGGCGCGGCTTCCGGGGAAGGAATCCGAGCCGCAACCCCGGGAGGGTGAGCGCGTTCTTCTTTCCACCCACGTCGACCGTGGATTTTCCTTGCCTCCTCACCCTTTCTTTCGAGGATTTCTGAATTTCTTTGGGGCACAACTCCACCATTTTACTCCCAACACAATCGTTTATCTCGCCGCTTTCATTTCTTTGTGTGAGAATTTCCTGGGTTGCCAGCCTCACTTGGTCTTTTCAAGCATATTTTCACTTATCACTCCCAGGGAGTGAAAAAGGCTAATCCGAGTGACGAGAGGACTCAAGTGATCCAGATGTGTGCGGGTCTTGGTATCCAGATGAGAGGGAAAAGCTCCTTTCCGGCCATGATTCTTCCCGACTCAGTTCGCGGATGGCAGTCGACCTGGTTTTACTGTAAAGACCAGTCGACGCCAGGGTAGTCGACTGGCCTCCCTCTCTTTACCATAGACCGAGTGAGGAAACCATCTCCTTTGAAGGTGCTCCTAGAGGAGAAGGCGCAGGTGAGGGTGCTGGTCGAGCGAGTGGTCCAGCTTATCCGTGACGGGGTCACCGGTAGAGATCTCTTGGAGGTCTTCCTTCAGCGGCGCATCCAGCCTCTTCAAGCCCGAGACCACCCATGTGGATGTCTTCGGGTCTTGAAGACTCCACTCGGATTCACCCGGAGGAGGTCGACGATGACACACTGGAGAAGTGGATGTCTGGCATGACCGGAAACAAGGACAACCCCAGGGGAGCCAGGAGAGTTCCTCCATTCGACCAGTCCCATGTACCAGAGAAGGTCTGATTCTGAGCTTTTGCTTGTAATCTGAATTGACTCGTGCAGCTGCCTATACTGCGTCGACTGACTTTGTTCTCTCTCTGCTTTCCTTCAGGCCATTATTGAAATGTATTCAATGCCCAACGGAGAGCAAGAGCAAGATCCGGAAGGCGAGGCGAGCGGCGGTGACAGTGTCGAATGGACTTCCGACGGTGAAGGGGATGGAGATAGCAACGACTCAAGCGACGGAGAAGAAGTCGAGTTGCCTCCTCGCAGGGAGAGGCGATCCAGGCTTGACCAAGAACGGTCGAGCGCCCGTGAAAAGGCAACTGCTCAGGCTACTCAGTCTTCGAAGCGTCCTCGGATCTCTTCACCAACCCCGACCGAGAAAGCGCCAAAGCACCCCAAAGTTACAGAGCCGAAGACTCGGAAGGCGTTGCCGAAGATTAAGATTGGCATCCCCGTCGCTTCCGCATGAGTGTCTCCCTTTATATTCACTCAGCGCTTCGCGCTGTTTGTTTTCTTGTTTTAACCGGGCGAACTTTGGAACTGTCAGCGTTGCCACTTCCGGGACCTCAGCTTACAGGAACGATGATGAGGTGATGGAGGATGCGGTCACTTCTAATCCGGGTATGATTTCTGCCATACTATCTTTATTTGGTCGATTCAATTGCAATGTGCATCATTGGGTGATGCGATTTTGGCAATTGAACTTTGCATAGCTCCCAACATTATTGACCTCCCCGATGATGATGAAGAGCCCGAGAGGCCTTTGACGAGGAAGCATAGGCAGGCTCCTACAAGCGAGGCGCTACAGTCGACGCCGAGGGTGGAACCAGTCGTTCAGGACACTGGCGACGCTAATTGGGGTTCTGTTACCTTTGATGTGCCACTGTTGAGTGCCTTGCCTTCTTCATCGACTGCTTAGGCTCCCGTCAACCCACCTTCAGTTTTTGCGACCCATCATGTCCCACAGGACGAAGCGAATGCTGCCAAGGAAGCCATACGTCAGGCGGGCATCATGATGGAGAAGATGAGGACGGTGCGGGACGCCAGTCAGGCCGCCTACGACGCCAGCTCGGCCCTCCAAAGCAACATTCAGGTTAGTTGGTCACTGCTTGTTCTGTTAGGCTGTGCTATCTGAAGATTCTTTCTGAAAATCTTTGCATCTGTACACCCACTGGGTGCGTCGATTGAAATTTTTTAACCGGTGGGGGCACGCTGAGTGCACCCACTGGGTGTAGTCCCCGAGACTACGGTGGAGTGCTGGCAGTCAACTGTAGTCGTTGTATTTTTTCGAATGTAAACCAAACTGGTAGTTTGTCTCTTCCACTCGGTCTAGTTGGGTGGGATCAGAACCGATGGGGGCACGCAAAGTGCACCCACTGGATGTAGTCCCCGAGACTACGGTGGACTGCTGGCAGTCGACTGTAGTCTGAGTTCTACTTTCTCCCTCTCTTTTGTTTACTTCCCGCACTCAACTTCGGCGGGCCGGTCGAGTGGGATCAGAACCGGTGGGGGCACGCAAAGTGCACCCACTGGGTGTAGTCCCCGAGACTATGGTGGACTGTGGGCAGTCGACCGTAGTCTTAGTACTTATTGTCTTTGTCGTTTTTTGCTATAAAATAACTTCTCCTCATTGATTGCAGAAATCTTGTGATCTTGGAGCTCGCTTTGCTGACTTGGAGAAACAGCAGATCCAACTGAACCTTGACTTGGAGCTGGCCAAGACAGAGCTGCAAAAGGCTAAGGATGGCGCCAATGGTAAGATGAGTTTGTCGACTGCTTTGTCTTGGGCTTGAGTACTCTTCTACTCTTTCTGAATCAAGCATCATTTCTTTGCAGAAAAACTAAGAGAAGCTCTGGCAAAGAAGGATCAGGATTTGGCTGCTGCTCGAAAGGAAGCTGATGACAGAACCACTCTGGCTGAACAGAAACTGGCTTCGGTCGGCCAGTTGGAAGAAGAGAATACCAAGCTGAAATCTGCGCTGAATGAAGCCAACAAGGAGTGCTCGCGCTGGAAGAAGGAGAACCTCAACCTGGGCGAGAAGATGGAAAGCATTGCTCGCAGGAGGGACGATCTGGAGAGCTATCTGAGGAGCCTTGCCAAGAAGTTGTTCATCAAGCTTGAAGGTGCACATTTTGTTCCGACTGATTTTTTTTTGCGTCGACTCGACGTATGTAAATTGACTTATCCTTGGATCGTGAATGCAGAGTTTTGCCAGAACTTCGAGGAGGAGACTGGGCGGATCGAACCAGGTTTGGATCCAATCAATTCTCCCGTGAAAGATGAAACTGCCATGAATCTGCTCCGACCGGAATCTCGCATCGACGGTGTCGTGGACTACTTGGCTCAACTGAAGGTCGCCATGTCACGGATCGACCCGGCACTTTGGCCAGAGGCCATGCTCCAAAACGATCTTGAGTCCCTGATGACTCGACTTAACGGAATCCCTGACCGAGTGCAGGAGTGGAAGAAGTCTTCTGCTCGGTGTGGCGCTGATGTGGCTCTGTCTTTGGTTCGTGTCCACTGCAAGGAGGTGCGACAAGATAAGCTGGCCGCAATCAAGGTCGCCAACACCCAGAAGCATGACTTCCGAACTTTTATGGAGACTTTCATCGCTGCAGCCACTCGGATTGCTGATGGGGTCGACCTGGACGAGTTCGTCGAGCCTGCCAGCCCTCCTCCTGCGGAGTGAACAAACTTTTATGCCTCACCTTAAATTTGCCTCGGAATGCCGAGTGGTTTTTGTAACCGTTAAACTCTTTCGGGTTGAATGCTTGAGCACTTTGATCTGTTGTCCAGACCCTTTAGGATTTATCTGAACTCGGTTTATCGTTGAATATCTTTATGAATCCCCCGTCGAGTGGAAATAGTTCTTTATTCGAGACAACTTTTTTGTATTTGTGGCGAAGCTCCCCAAGGAGGAGGTGGCCGTCGACCTACACCTTGTTACTGCAGAGCAGGATGGAGTGCATGTTGTATTTGTGGCGAAGCTCCCCAAGGAGGAGGTGGTCGTCGACCTGCACCTTGTTATTGCAGAGCAGGATGGAGTCCACGTTGTATTTGTGGCGAAGCTCCCCAAGGAGGAGGTGGCAGTCGACCTGCACCTCGTTACTACAGAGTGGGATGTGTTTTGTACTTAGGCGAGTGCCTGAGTGCAGCTAAGCCCTCAAGTGAGAGAACTTAGGTAAGTACTGTACTGCAGCTAAGCCCCCAAATGGGAGGACTGCTCTCCACTCGGTAGGATTTTTTCAAACTTAGGCGAGTGCCTGACTGTAGCTAAGTTCTCAAGTGAGAGAACTTAGGCGAGTACTGGACTGCAGCTAAGCCCCCGAATAGGAGGACTGCTCTCCACTCAGTAGGATTTTTTCAAACTTAGGCGAGTGCCTGACTGCAGCTAAGTCCTCAAGTGAGAGAACTTAGGCGAGTACTGGACTGCAGCTAAGCCCCCGAGTGGGAGGGCTGCTCTCCACTCGGTAGGATTTTTCCAAACTTAGGCGAGTGCGTGACTGCAGCTAAGTCCTCAAGTGAGAGAACTTAGGCGAGTACTGGACTGCAGCTAAGCCTCCGAGTGGGAGGACTGCTCTCCACTCGGTAGGATTTTTTCAAACTTAGGCGAGTGCCGGACTGCAACTAAGTCCTCAAGTGAGAGAACTTAGGCGAGTACTGGACTGCAGCTAAGCCCCCGAGTGGGAGGACTGCTCTCCACTCGGTAGGATTTTTTCAAACTTAGGCGAGTGCCTGACTGCAGCTAAGTCCTCAAGTGAGAGAACTTAGGCGAGTACTGGACTGCAGCTAAGCCCCCGAGTGGGAGGGCTACTCTCCACTCGGTAGGATTTTTCCAAACTTGGGCGAGTGCCGGACTGCAACTAAGTCCTCAAGTGAGAGAACTTAGGCGAGTACTGGACTGCAGCTAAGCCCCCGAGTGGGAGGACTGCTCTCCACTCGGTAGGATTTTTCCAAACTTAGGCGAGTGCGTGACTGCAGCTAAGTCCTCAAGTGAGAGAACTTAGGCGAGTACTGGACTGCAGCTAAGCCCCCGAGTGGGAGGACTGCTCTCCACTCGGTAGGATTTTTTCAAACTTGGGCGAGTGCCGGACTGCAACTAAGTCCTCAAGTGAGAGAACTTAGGCGAGTACTGGACTGCAGCTAAGCCCCCGAGTGGGAGGACTGCTCTCCACTCGGTAGGATTTTTTCAAACTTAGGCGAGTGCCTGACTGCAGCTAAGTCCTCAAGTGAGAGAACTTAGGCGAGTACTGGACTGCAGCTAAGCCCCCGAATGGGAGGACTGCTCTCCACTCGGTAGGATTTTTTCAAACTTAGGCGAGTGCCTGACTGCAGCTAAGTCCTCAAGTGAGAGAACTTAGGTGAGTACTGGACTGTAGCTAAGCCCCCGAGTGGGAGGACTGCTCTCCACTCGGTAGGATTTTTTCAAACTTAGGCGAGTGCCTGACTGCAGCTAAGTCCTCAAGTGAGAGAACTTAGGTGAGTACTGGACTGTAGCTAAGCCCCCGAGTGGGAGGGCTGCTCTCCACTCAGTAGGATTTTTTCAAACTTAGGCGAGTGCCTGACTGCAGCTAAGTCCTCAAGTGAGAGAACTTAGGCGAGTACTGGACTGCAGCTAAGCCCCCGAGTGGGAGGACTGCTCTCCACTTGGTAGGATTTTTTCAAACTTAGGCGAGTGCCGGAATGCAGCTAAGTCTCCAAGTGAGAGAACTTAGGCGAGTACTGGACTGCAGCTAAGCCCCCGAGTGGGAGGGTTGCTCTCCACTCGGTAGGATTTTTTAAATACTTAGGTGAAACGGATTCGCAGCTAAGCCCCCGAGTGGGAGTCTGGCTCGCCACTCGGTAGGAAATCATTTTTATAAACTTAGGCGAAGCGATTTGCAGCTAAGGCACCCACTTGGGGATTTCTCACGTAAACAAAAACAATAATAATCACTGGGAAAATTATAACGCTCTTGTCTTTGATAATTAAACTACAGGAGTTTTTTCTTATTACATCTTATCCGAGTGAGAATTCAAGTATAAAAGTGGCGGAGTAGCTCCGCATTCCAGGCTCGTGGCTCATCAATCTGGCGATCGACATTGTAGATGTGGTATGCTCCATTGTGGAGGACTCTGGTGACTATGAAGGGGCCTTCCCAAGTAGGAGCGAGTTTGTGTGGTTTCTGCTGATCCACTCGGAAGACTAAGTCTCCTTCTTGGAAGGCTCGACTCTTCACGTTTCTGGCATGTAATCGACGCAAGTCTTGCTGATAGATGGTCGATCGAATCATGGCCATTTCTCTTTCTTCTTCCAGGAGGTTGACTGCGTCCTGCCGGGCTTGTTCTGCTTCATCTTCAGAGTAGAGCTCGACTCGGGGAGCGTTGTGAAGCAGGTCACTCGGCAAGATTGCCTCGGCTCCGTAGACCAGAAAGAATGGGGTTCTTCCGGTCGATCGGTTCGGGGTTGTCCTCAATCCCGAAAGGACTGATGGAAGCTCGTCGACCCATGCACCTGCTGCGTGCTTGAGATCGCGCATCAATCGGGGTTTCAGTCCTTTGAGAATTAGGTCGTTTGCCCTTTCTGCTTGCCCATTCGACTGGGGGTGAGCGACCGAAGCATAGTCGACCCGAGTGCCCTGAGAGGCGCAAAAGGCCCTGAATTTGTCGGAATTGAAGTTTGACCCATTGTCAATGATGATGCTATCGACCATTAGAACCTCCGCCGCCGGATCGCTGCTGTCGCACTCGGATGCGGTCTCTGCGGAGCCAGTCGACAGGTCGAACAGGCCGTAGAGGGATTCGTCGGGCTCGATCGCCGCGACTTGAGGGGTGCCTGATTGGCGTGCCACCGCGTGTCTCACCCACTGCTGAAGTCTCGACCGACCAGAGCGCTTGCGCCGGCGGGAAACAGGGAGGGAGGACAACACAGGAACCGACCGGTAGGGGTTCGACGGTTGCCGCAGGAGAACGCTGCGGACGCACGCGCTAAAGTGTGTTTGTAACGCTACGGATATAACTTTCCCAATTTGTACTCCAACTCTTGCCGTTTCCGGCGTTAAGTTATATTTATTTCTCGGGTTCGGGTCTTTGTCTCCGTGTGTTGTTGTCGTTGTCATGCATCTCATATCATGTCATCATGTGTTTTGCATCTGCATACGTGTTCTTCTCATGCATTCGAGCATTTTCCCCGTTGTCCGTTTTGCATTCCGGCGCTTCGTTCTCCTCCGGTGGTCATTTCTATCTTCCTTTCGTGTGTGGGGATTAAACATTTCCGGATTGGTCCGAGACTTGCCAAGCGGCCTTGGTTTACTACCGGTAGACCGCCTGTCAAGTTTCGTAGTCATTTGGACTTCGTTTGATACTCCAACGGTTAACCGAGGGACCGAAAAGGCCTCGTGTGTGTTGCAGCCCAACACCCCTCCAATTTGGCCCAAAACCCACCAAACTCTGCTCCATGTCCTAGAGCGTTCGATCACGATCGCATGGCCGAAAACCGCACCTCATTTGGACTCTCCTAGCTCCACTTATGCCTATAAATACACCCCTCCGTTTTCGGATCTCTCTCCCTCTAGAAACCCTAAAAAAATCCCTTCCGCCGCCGCCGGACGTGTCCGGGCGAGCCGGACAACGTTCGATCCGCCGCCGCCAGTCAACCGTCGCCACCTGTCGCCTCCCGCGCCGTCCCACGAGGGACCGAGGCCGGCCCCCGCCGCCGCACACCCGGGCCGCGTCCCGCGCCTCCATCCGCCGCCGCCTCTCCCATCTCCGGTGGGCGCCGCTGCCGCGGGCCACCCCGTCGCCGACCGAAGCTCGCTGCGCCACCGCCGCCTCCCGGTCGCCGCCTCACGCCGCCACCGCCGCCACCACCGACCACGGGAGCCCCTCGCCGGCCTCCTCCTCTCCGGCCGTCACGAACTCTGGCGGTGAACAGTGCACGAACTCCGGCGAGCCTCGGGAACCGCGCCAGATCCAGATCTGAAAAATCCCCCCGTTGACTTTTTCCCTCCGAACCCTAATTTTTTATGCGATCTTTGACCTGCTGTAACTTTGCATCCGTAGCTCCGTTTTGGACATATAGTATATCAAAATGTTTGTCTCGACGAGTTCATCATTTCATTCCATTGCATCATTTTCATTTGAGTTCATATTGATGCCCGAAATGCTGTGAGAAGGAGGCTTCGTGAGTTAATTATCAGATCTGCTAGTTCATCTTAGACTTTTGTCATTTTTGCCATGATTAATGTGTGCATGCTATGCCTGTGAGTCCTTCATATGTTTTGTTAAGGATTTTGTTATCTTTCCAGAGGTGCAACCCATGCATTTTTAGTATGTGTGTGGTGACTTGTGCAAGCTTGCAAAGTGAGGCACCTGGTAAATCTGTTTTCAGGGACTTAGTAGTTTTCACTAAGTCTGGGATTATTTAGTTCATGATGCCATATGTTCGTGTTGTTTCCTAATGATCCGTGCCTCTTTTGAGGATGATCAGTAAAGGAGTTTTGTTAAGCTTGTAGTGCTCTATCCATGCATGTCTTTACTTGAAATTATGGAGCACCCTAGCTTGAGTCAATCGAGCTCTACTTTTGCTTCATTGTGAATCTGGGCAGATCGTCAACTTGTTTGCGATTTTGCCGATGCTATTGTAGTTGATCCGTGCATGTTATGCCATTGTTCTTGCCATGTATAGCTTTTATTTTGTGCCTTCTTAATGGATGTATACTTGCCTTTCCATGACTTGCACCGTGGTGAGTGCATCGAGCTCGTTTACATGCCTTCGTGAGTTTTATTTCAGCATGTCTCAGTTTTCACTAAGTCTGAAAACTGATTGTGTTTTAGTTATGTTCGTGTGCTCATTAGTATATTTTGTGATCCCTTTTGGCTCAAGGTCACTAAGGGACTTTTGTTAAGCTTGTTGAGTATCTCCATGCCATGTCTTTCTTTGTCATAATCAGGTCATGTATCATGTTGTTTTGTTGCTCCGAAGAGGGCTTCATGATCTGAAATTTCAGACAAGTGTTAATTTCACTAAGTCTGGAATCTGTTTTGCATTTGCGTTTTTGACATGCTTGTTTGAACCTCATAATGGATGAATTGGCCGTGGCTCAGTGCTAGTCTTTTGTTAAGAATCTTGTGTACATCTCTGCCATGCATTTTGTTGTCATGTTTGGGTGCTTTAGCATGTTCATCTCATTGCGTTTAGATGCCTACTTGCTGTAAATCGCAGACCGGTGTCATTCTTAAAACACTTGCCATTTCCAAACCGTAACTCCGATTCCAGTGATCTTTATATCGTTTTCAAGTGATTTGATCCCTCTTTCCAGTTGCACTCTTGGTTTTCCAAGTTGAGGCCAGGTTCATGCATTTCCTGTCATATCTTGCATTTTGCATCCCGCATCGCATCCCGCATAGCATGTCATCATTGCATCTTATTGTTTGAGCTTGCACGTGGTTGATTGTATCCTTGTTGCTTGTTTGTCTTGGTTGGGTAGAGCCGGGAGACGAGTTTGCTAACGAGGAGCCCGTTGAGTTTTCTTTTGAGGATCCAGTCAACTCTGACAACTGTGCAGGCAAGATGATCATACCCTCGAAATCACTACTATCTTTGCTATGCTAGTTTGCTCGCTCTTTGCTATGCCAATGCTACGAGGCCTACCTTTTGCTTGTCAGCCTCCCAAATTGCCATGTCAAGCCTCTAACCCACCTTGTCCTAGCAAACCGTTGATTGGCTATGTTACCGCTTTGCTCAGCCCCTCTTATAGCGTTGCTAGTTGCAGGTGAAGATTGGAGCCGTTCCTTGTTGGAACATTTATTTACTTGTTGGGATATCATTATATTGCTATGTTATCTTAATGCATCTATATACTTGGTGAAGGGTGGAAGGCTCGGCCTCTCGCCTAGTGTTTTGTTCCACTCTTGCCGCCCTAGTTTCCGTCATATCGGTGTTATGTTCCCGCTTTTGCGTTCCTTACGCGGTTGTGTTATAATGGGAACCCCTTGATAGTTCGCCTTGATTAAAGATTTTCCAGCAATGCCCAACCTTGGTTTTACCATTCGCCACCTAGCCTCTTTTTCCCTTGGGTTACCGGAGCCCGAGGGTCATCTTATTTTAAACCCCCCGGGCCAGTGCTCCTCTGAGTGTTGGTCCAAATAGAGCCACTTGCAGCGCCACCTCGGGGCAACTTGAGGGTTGGTTTTAGTTGTACGTAGTGTTCATCTGAGTGTGCCCTGAGAAAGAGATATGTGCAGCTCCTATCGGGATTTGTCAGCACATTCGGGCGGTGTTGCTAGATTTGTTCTAACCTGTCGAAGTGTCTTGAATTACCGAGATACCGAGTCTGATCGGAACGTCTTGGGAGGAGGTCTATTCCTTCGTTGACCGTGAGAGCTTGTCATGGGCTAAGTTGGGACTCCCTGCAGGGATTGAACTTTCGAAAGTCGTGCCCGCGGTTATGGGCAGATGGGAATTTGTTAATATCCGGTTGTAGATAACTTGAACCTTAATTAATTAAAATGAATCAACTGAGTGTGTTGCCGTGATGGCCTCTTCTTGGCGGAGTTCGGGAAGTGGACACGGTGTTGGAGTAATGTTTGCGCAGGTTGTTCTATAGCTTCTCGCTCGTGCATTGCCTCCTCTTCTCGCTCTCTTTTGCGTATAAGTTAGCCACCATATATGCTAGTCGCTTGCTGCAGCTCCACATATTTTTTTACCTTACCTTACCTATAAGCTTGAATAGTCTTGATCGCGAGGGTGCGAGATTGTTGAGTCCCTGTGGCTCACAGATTACTATTACACCAGATGCAGGGCCTGATGATTCCGCTCCAGGAGACGCGTATGAGCTCAAGTGGGAGTTCGACGAAGACTCTCAACGATACTATGTTTCTTTTCCCGACGATCAGTAGTGGTGCCCAGTTGGGGGTGAACGGGACCGTTGTCGCATGTTGGGTTCTCTTTTATTTTGGCGCCGTAGTCGGGCCATGAGTGTTTGGATGATGTAATGTTATTTATGTACTTGATTGACGTGGCGAGTGTAAGCCAACTATGTTATCTCCCTTTTTTATCTTATTACATGGGATGTTGTGAAGATTTCCTAACTTGCGACATATGCCTTCAATGCGATTATATCTCTAAGTCGTGCCTCGACACGTGGGCGCTATAGTCGCATCGAGGGTGTTACAAGTTGGTAATCAGAGCCTTCCCCGACCTTAGGAGCCCCATTGCTTGATTGTTTTAAGCGGCCGAGTTGTGTCTAGAAAAATGTTCTGAGTCTTTAGGAATTATATATCGGAGAGATTAGGAATTCTTTTTACTTCCCAGTCTCGTCATCGCTCTGGTAATGCATCCTGACGTAGAGTTTTGACTCTTCTCTTCTCAAATTTCACAAAAAAAAATTTAGGATCACGCGAGTATCTTGGAATCGTTCCGATGGCTTATGATGAGAACATTGTCTTGGTGCCTCCTGTCAGGGGTTTAGTGGAAGTGTCCCGGGGAGTTGAGCTCTGAGGTGTTGTCATCATAATTTTATCGTTGCAATTCTGGAATACTTGAGATATGTTCGCCGACATCAAGAATCTCTTTTATGCAGTTCGTTGGGGAGATAACCTCGACGCCACCCAGTACTGGGGCGGGAGTTCGGGAGTATCGCCATAACTTGTATAATGGATGCTTTTCGAAGGTTGAGGTAGATGGTTTCCGAAGTTTTCTTGGTTATGTGTTGAAGGATGGATACAGTTGGATGTAGGATTCGCTAGTTTGGGTGAGATATTATGCTTCCCCTGTATCCCCAACACCTGATTGCATAACCGGAAAGGTTCGGGAGTTTCATAGGTGGGAATTCTAGTAGCTCTAGTTCTTCTTCCATGAATATTGGTTTGAGATTGGGATTTCTTACCGATTATTCGTTCTTGATCCGTACCTTGTTGATTTATTTCTCTACCTTAATTCTACGTGGCTTCTCAATTTATGGATATGTGACCATTTCAAGAGGAATGCTTTCGTTCATTTTGTTCGGATGTGAAGACTATATGTTGCAATTTTCATTCCGTTGGATTCAGCTTCAATATTTTATCTGTCAATGTGCTAATGGTGGTCACCCTCTTCAGGATGGCTCCTCCAACGCGCACGACTCTGAATCCTGATCCTCCACCACCTCCACCTCCTCTAGAGGCATGGCAAGCTGTGATGGCCGCAACCAATGCAAACACACAGCTGATCATGCAAATTCTTCAAGAGCGCAATCAAGGCAGTCAAGGGAATCAAGGCAGCAATCAGAGTCACTTTGCTACCCTCAACCAGTTCCTTGCTAACGGGCCAAAGACTTTCAGCAATTGTGTTGAGGCAACCAATGCTGACGATTGGCTTGTGGATCTGTGCAAGCATTTCGAGTGCAGTAACGTCAGGCCTGAGGACTTTGTCAAGTTCGCTTCCTTCCAACTCAAAGATCAGGCAGCAGAATGGTTCCAGCAGTACAAGGACTCCAGAAGTGGACGTGTTATCACCTGGGATGATTTCCGTCGAGATTTCCGAGCTCATCATATTCCGCAGAGCGTGGTCGAAAGCAAGCGTGAGGAATTCCGCAATCTGAAGCAAGGCTCTTTGTCTGTCTATGACTACAACAAGTTGTTCTAGAAGCTCGCCCGCTTTGCCAAGAAGGACGTCCCTGATGAGAAGAGCATGATATATCAGTTCAGGGGTGGTCTCAGAGAAGATATTCAGCTCGCTCTTGTTCTCTTCGAGCCCTTGAGATACGATGAGTTCTACAACATGGCACTGAAGCAAGAGGCTTCTCAGTTGAGGTGTGATGCTTCCAAGAAGCAAGTCAGAGATGTTACTCCTTCCTCTACTCAAGTGGCCAAGCAGTAGAAGTTTTGGCCTCCTCCTCCTCCGTTCCGTCAGCCGTATCAGCAGAAGAGCAAAGGTGGCAGTGGTTCTTCCCACCCACCTAACCCTGGCTTTCAGAACAAGACTTCGTCTCAAGCTCCAAGATCGAGTGCTCCGTATCACCGTCCGCTTTCAGAGGTCATGTTCAACAAGTGCCAACAGAAGGGTCACTATGCCAACAAGTGTCTCAACCAGAGGCATCTTCCTCCTCCTCCTCCTGTCAGATCGGCAAGTACAGCTGTGGTCAAGCATAACCCCAAGCACGCCAAGGTCAATTTGCTGAATGCAGCTCAGGCAGAGGACTCACCAGATGTGATCATGGGTAACCTTCCTGTTAACGATGTTCCTGCAAAAGTTCTTATTAACACTGGTGCATCGCTTTCTTTTATTTCAACTCCATTTGTGGCCAAGCATGATTTTGTGACCGAAAGGATTCCTGTTCCATTGAAGATTGTGTCTCCGGGCAAGCAAATGACTTCTAACAATTGCGTCCCGGATGTCTCTATCACGTTGGGCGATTACAAGTTTCTCTCTTCTCCGGTGGTTCTTGGTAACTCGGATATTGATCTTATTCTCGGAATGGATTGGCTTTCTAAGCACAAGGCTCAGCTTGATTGTGCAGCCAGGCAAATTCAATTGACTCATTCGTCTGAGGATGTAATTGTGTTTTCCGCTCGTGATGATACTATCCGTCTATTTTCTCTCAATGAGAAGGGTGAATTGGATGCCATCTCTCAAATTCCAGTCGTTTGCGAATATCAAGACGTCTTTCCAGAAGAGCTCCCAGGAATGCCTCTGCACCGGCCAGTTGAATTCATTATTGATCTTGAGCCTGGCACAGAACCTGTGTGCAAACGTCCTTACAAGCTCGGACCTGAAGAGTTGAAAGAGCTGAAGAAGCAACTCGACGAGCAAGAAAGAATGGGTCTCATCCGGCCTAGTTCTTCTCCATGGGGTTGTGGTGTTCTTTTTGTGAAGAAGAAGGATGGAACGGACTGACTTTGTGTTGATTACCGTCAAGTGAACAAGAAGACCATCAAGATCAAATACCCACTTCCCAACATCAATGAGCTGTTCGAACAACTCAAAGGTGCTCAAGTATTCTCCAAGCTTGATCTCCGTATGGGTTATCACCAGATTCGCATTTGTGAAGAAGATATTCCCAAGACTACATTCAGAACAAGCTTTGGTTCATATGAATACACTGTCATGTCTTTTGTCCTCGCCAACGCTCCTCCGACGTTCTCTCGCATGATGAACTTAATATTCAATGCCTACACCAATGACTTCATTTTGGTCTATCTCGACGACATTCTGGTTTTCTCGAAGAACAAGAAAGATCATGCCAAGCACTTGCGTTTGGTTCTCGATAAGCTCAGAGAACATCAGTTCTACGCCAAGTTCTCCAAGTGTGAATTTTGGCTCGATGAGGTTCTTTATCTTGGCCATATCATCTCTGCCAAGGGCATTGCCGTGAATCCTGAGAAGGTGTCTGCAATTGTGAATTGGGAACCTCCTCAGAACGTGAAGCAACCCCGCAGTTTTCTCGGTCTCGCAAGCTATTGCCGAAGATTCGTTGACAACTTTTCTAAGATCGCGAAGCCTCTCTCATATCTTCTTCAGAAGCACGTCAAGTACGTTTGGTCTCAGGAGTGTGATATTGCTTTCAACGCGTTGAAAGAGAAGTTGATCGCTGCTCCAGTTCTGACTCCGCCTGATGAATCCAAGCCGTACGAGGTCTTTTGTAATGCCTCTCTCCAAGGTCTTGGCGTAGTATTGATGCAAGAGAAGAAAGTTGTTGCTTATACATCTCGCCAGTTGAAGCCTAATGAGAAGAACTACCCCACTCATGATCTCGAGTTGGCGGCAGTTGTGCATGCTCTTTTGACTTGGAGACATCTTCTATTGGGAAGAAAAGTGGACATTTTCACTGATCACAAGAGTCTCAAGTACATCTTCACTCAGCCTAATCTCAACCCCAGGCAAACTCGATGGGTCGAAATGATTCAAGAGTATAATCCGAGTATCGAGTATACTCCAGTCAAGGCCAATGTGATTGCTGACGCTTTGAGCAGGAAAGCGTATTGCAACAGTCTGATTCTTAAGCCTTATCAACCCAAGCTTTGTGAAGCTTTCCGCAAACTGAATCTGCAAGTTGTTCCTCAAGGTTTCCTCGCCAACCTTCAAGTCTCTCCTACCTTAGAAGACCATATTCGCCAAGCCCAGCTTCTTGATGCTATGGTGAAAAAGGTGAAGATTGGGATTGCCAAGAGTCAGTCCAAGTACAAGTGCTACCGCCTTGATGACAAGGACACTCTCTTCTTCGAGGATCGTATTGTTGTGCCCAAAGGTGACCTCCATAAAGTGATCATGAACGAGGCTCACAATTCTCTCCTCTCCATCCACCCTGGGAGCACGAAGATGTATCAGGACCTTAAGCAAGCTTATTGGTGGACTCGAATGAAGCGCGAGATCGCTCAATTCGTGAATGAATGTGATGTCTGCAGAAGAGTGAAGGCAGAACACCAAAGGCCAGCAGGTCTCCTCCAACCTCTTGCCATTCCAGAATGGAAGTTTGACCACATTGAAATGGACTTCGTGACTGGATTTCCAAAGTCCAAGCGTGGCAATGATGCTATATTCGTTGTCATCGACAAACTCACCAAAGTGGCTCACTTTCTGCCTATCAAAGAGTCGATCACCGCAGCTCAATTGGCGGAACTCTATACCTCTCGTATTGTCTCTCTGCACGGTATTCCTCAAGTGATCTCTTCAGACCGTGGCAGCATCTTTACCTCGAAGTTTTGGGATTCTTTTTAGAAGGCCATGGGCACGAACATCCGCTTCAGCACAGCTTTCCATCCTCAAACAAGCAGTCAAGTCGAGCGTGTCAACCAAATTCTTGATGATATGCTCAGGGCTTGTGTGATCTCCTTCGGCATGAAGTGGGAGGATTGTCTTCCTTATGCTGAATTCTCCTATAACAACAGTTTTCAAGCAAGTTCGGGCAAGGCCCCTTTTGAAATTTTGTATGGCAGGAAGTGTCGTACCCCTCTCAACTGGTCTGAAACCGGTGAACGTCAGCTTTTGGGTAATAACTTAATCACAGAAGCAGAAGAAATGTGCAAAGTCATTCGTGATAACCTCAAAGCAGCCCAATCCCGCCAGAAGAGCTACTATGATAGTAAGCACCGTGATTTGGCTTTCGAGATCAGAGATCATGTTTACCTCCGCGTCTCTCCTATGAAGGGTACTCGTCGCTTCGGTATCAAAGGGAAGCTTGCCCCTAGATACGTGGGACCTTTCAAGATTGTCAGCAAGAGAGGCGACCTCGCCTATCAACTCGAGCTTCCTTCAAACTTTGCAAATGTTCATGACGTGTTCCATGTCTCTCAGCTTCGAAAGTGCTTCAAGACTCCTGACCGCACCGTCAACTTCGAGGACATTGAGCTCCAAGAAGATCTCTCTTATCGTGAGCACCCAGTTGCTATTCTTGAAGAGACTGAACGCAAGACTCGCAACAAGTCAATCAAATTTCTCAAAGTCAAGTGGTCACAAAATTCCGACCGTGAAGCTACCTGGGAACGCGAGGATCACCTCCGTTCTGAGTACCCAGCGTTCTTTCAGTCCTAGATCTCGGGACGAGATCCTTTCGTAGTGGTGGAGTGTTGTAACGCCCCGGATATAACTTTCCCAATTTGTACTCCAACTCTTGCCGTTTCCGGCGTTAAGTTATATTTATTTCTCGGGTTCGGGTCTTTGTCTCCGTGTGTTGTTGTCATTGTCATGCATCTCATATCATGTCATCATGTGTTTTGCATTTGCATACGTGTTCTTCTCATGCATTCGAGCATTTTCCCCGTTGTCCGTTTTGCATTCCGGCGCTTCGTTCTCCTCCGATGGTCATTTCTATCTTCCTTTCGTGTGTGGGGATTAAACATTTCCGGATTGGTCCGAGACTTGCCAAGTGGCCTTGGTTTACTACCGGTAGACCGCCTGTCAAGTTTCGTGTCATTTGGACTTCGTTTGATACTCCAACGGTTAACCGAGGGACCGAAAAGGCCTCGTGTGTGTTGCAGCCCAACACCCCTCGAATTTGGCCCAAAACCCACCAAACTCTGCTCCATTTCCTATAGCGTTCGATCACGATCGCGTGGCCGAAAACCGCACCTCATTTGGACTCTCCTAGCTCCACTTATGCCTATAAATACACCCCTCCGTTTTCGGATCTCTCTCCCTCTAGAAACCCTAAAAAAATCCCTTCCGCCGCCGCCGGACGTGTCCGGGCGAGCCGGACAACGTCCGATCCGCCGCCGCCAGTCAACCGTCGCCACCTGTCGCCTCCCGCGCCGGCCCGTGAGGGCCCGAGGCCGGCCCCGCCGCCGCACACCCGGGCCGCGCCCCGCGCCTCCATCCGCCGCCGCCTCTCCCATCTCCGGTGGGCGCCGCCGCCGCGGGCCACCCCGCCGCCGACCGGAGCCCGCCGCGCCACCGCCGTCTCCCGGTCGCTGCCTCACGCCGCCGCCGCCGCCACCACCGACCCCGGGAGCCCCTCGCCGGCCTCCTCCTCGCCGGCTCTACTTTTGCTTCGTTGTGAATCTGGGCAGATCATCAACTTGTTTGCGATTTTGCCGATGCTATTGTAGTTGATCCGTGCATGCTATGCCATTGTTCTTGCCATGTCTAGCTTGTATTTTGTGCCTTCTCAATGGATGTATGCTTGCCTTGCCATGACTTTCACCGTGGTGAGTGCATCGAGCTCGTTTACATGCCTTCGTGAGTTTTATTTCAGCATGTCTCAGTTTTCACTAAGTCTGAAAACTGATTGCGTTTTAGCTATGTTCGTGTGCTTATTAGTATATTTTGTGATCCCTTTTGGCTCAAGGTCACTAAGGGACTTTTGTT